>NC_080389.1:51955763-52258422 GCF_028751815.1 Salvia miltiorrhiza
TTTCTCCATTTCTGGTTTTTTTTTTTTTTTATCTGACTCATCTTTTTGGCTTTTCTGTTTTTTTTTTTTTTTTTTTTTTTTTTTGCATTAAACTATATACATATGTACATGCTTCAACTTCTACCACCTTTCAAGGATAGTAACGTTTCAGGAACTTGCCATTGATAGGCCCAACTCTGACGTTGTCATCAGAAAGAAGCTTGTATGCTCCGTTTGTGTAGACTTCCTTGACAACATATGGGCCATCCCACCTTGATATGAATTTGTTTCCAACACGATGAGTGACAACGATTGGCCTCCTCACAGCGAGGACCAAATCTCCAACTTGAAAAGAACGCACTCGCACCGTCTTGTTGAAAGACTTTGAGAGGCGAGCTTGGTAGCATTCTAACTTTTACTGAGCTTCCAACCTTTTCTCATCTAGAGCTTCGAGTTCCTCCAGACGCAGACGTGCATTTTCTTCTTCAGTTAGCCCTTCCTGAATGGCCATTCTCAAAGAGGGAATTTGTTGCTCGAGAGGAATGACAGCTTCAACTCCATATACCAAAGAGTAAGGCGTTGCCTGCGTAGGAGTTCTATAGGTGGTTCGATATGCCCACAATGCTTCCCCAATACGTTCATGCCAGTCACGCTTTGATTTTGAAACAATTTTCTTCAACAGATTGCACAAAGTCTTGTTGAATGCCTCAGCCAACCCATTTGCCGGTGCATTATACATCGATGACTTCCGTTGCTTGAAGCCGAATTTTTCACAAAGCTTATTTATCACCGTGTTGCTGAAAGGTGTTCCATTATCAGTTATGATGTAGCGAGGAACTCCATAGCGATAGATGATGTTGGTCTTGATAAACTCAGCAACGGTCTCTTTCTTCACTTCTCTTAATGGTATCGCCTCAGCCCACTTGGAGAAGTAATCGGTCGCTGCCAAAATGTATAAATGCCCCCCTGATGATTTTGTCAATGGACCAACAACATCCATGCCCCAAGCATCAAAAGGCCAGGATGCAACTGTGGGGTGTAGTGGCTCGGGTGGCTGATGAATCAGATTCGCATGAAATTGGCAGGCTTGACATCTTTGCGCATAATCCAAACAATCCTTCACCATAGTTGGCCAGTAGTAGCCCATCCTTTTGATTCGGAAGTGCAGCTTTGGACCTGACTGGTGAGCACCGCAAATGCCAGAATGCGCCTCTTCCATGGCTTTAGCAGCTTCCTCACTACTTAGGCACCTGAGAAATACTCCATCAAAAGACCTCCTATAAAGCGTCCCTTTGAAGAAAATGAAACGAGTGGCGCGCCGTCGGATGTCAACCTTTCGACGTGGATCATTTGGTAATTTATCATACTTCAAGTAATCGACCAACAGCTGGCGCCAATCTTCCTCCTCAATTTCGAAGACCTCAACAAGATGACTTTCAATTTCTTCACATTTCTCTTCTTCAAAAATAGGTGGTATAACCCATCTTTCACACACTGGAATTTGAATTTCGCCACTGATCATAGCTATAGTAGACGCGAGTTTAGCCAAGGCATCTGCTTGCTTATTTTCACTTCTTGGAACATGTTCGATTTCCACATCTCCAAGCCACTCAATGATCTTGCGAGCATACTTGACGTATGGTAATAATTCAGGTTTCTTCACTTCATACAGTCCCAGTATTTGATTAACCACCAATTTAGAATCACCATATACTTTGAGGTGAGATTGCTGCATATTCAACGCCATTTCCAAACCGAGGATCAGAGCTTGATATTCTGCTACATTGTTAGAGCAATTCTCAGTTAGAGTGAAGGAAAATGGCAGCACTTGACGTTCTGGTGTCACGAACACGATCCCGGCACCAGCACCTTCTTTATGAGATGCTCCATCGAAAAACATCCACCATGGTAGGGCGACATCGATTACAAGTGCATCTTCATCCGGGAGGTCATCACTTAGCTCTCATTCAGCCGGAATTGGGTGGTCTGCTAAGAAGTCTGCCAACACTTGTCCCTTCACAGCCTTTTGAGGAACATACACAATCTCAAATTGTTGCAGTTGGAGGTACCAACGTGCAAGCCTGTCAGATAAAACAGGTCTTGACATCACAAACTTTAAAGGGTTTGCCTTGGATATAAGGCGGACAGTGTGAGCTTGGAAATAATGCTTAAGCTTTTGGATGGAGAAAATCAATGCCAAACACAGCTTCTCAATTGGAGCATATTTCAACTCATTTGGTGTCATTGTTCTGCTCAAGTAGTATAATGCATTCTCTTTTCCACCTTCATTTTCTTGCGCAAGCAGAGCTCCCATGGATCGTTCTTGAGCAGCAATATACAAAATCAAGGGGCGTCCTGGCACAGGTGCTGCTAATACAGGAGGCTGCATCAAGTAAGATTTGATATTCTTGAAAGCATTTCTACATGACTCATCCCACTCGAATGGTATACCCTTCTTCATAATTCGGCTAAATGGTTGACACCTTCCAGCTAAATTTGAAATAAACCTTCGTAAGTATGCTAACTTCCCTTGCAAACTTTTCAGGTCATGGATATTTCGAGGTTCGAGCATTTTTAGTATGGCATCAATCTTTGCTTGTTCAATTTCTATCCCTTGATGGCGAACGATGAACCCGAGAAATTTGCCAGACTTGACACCAAATGCGCATTTTAGTGGATTCATCTTCAACTGATGTTTTCTCAATCGCTCAAAAACCATTCGTAGATCTTGTAGGTGATTACTTTGTTTCTTAGACTTAACCACCAAATCATCTACATAGCACTCAACATTTTTGTGAAGTATATCATCAAATATCTTCTGCATGGCTCTTTGGTAAGTGGCACCGGCGTTCTTCAACCCAAATGGCATCACTTTGTAGCAATAGATTCCTTTCGGGGTTCGAAATGCTGTTAACTCTTCATCATTTGGTGACATGCGAATTTGATTGTAACCGGAAGATCCATCCATGAAGGTTAATGCTTCATGTCCAGTTGTGGCATCGATCATCAATTCGGCAATTGGCAATGGAAAGTCATCCTTGGGGCATGCTTCATTCAAGTCCCTGAAGTCAACACATACACGAATTTGCCCATTTTTCTTTCTCACTGGAACAATGCTTGAAATCCATGTTGGGTATTTGACTTCTCTAATAAACCCCACATTGATGAGTTTGTTCACTTCAGCCTCAATTAGAGGAACTAATTCTGGTCGGAATCGGCGCTGGGCCTGCTTGACTGGTCGTGCATCCTTTCTAACGGCTAAATGATGAACAGCTATCTTGGAGCTCAACCCCGGCATTTCCTTATAAGACCATGCAAAGATGTCTTTGAATTCTTTGAGCAATTCGATATATGAGTATTCCTCATCAACAGTCAACAACGCGCTGATGTAAGTGGGTCGTGGATCTTCAATAGTGCCCAAATTAATTTCTCTCAATTCATCAACAGTAGCCTTAACTCCTTCTTCAAACTGTTGAGGAGCTATTTCAGCGTCTTCTTCTTCGACAACCACTTCTTCACATGAGGTGATATGGTTTGATGTAACAATATCTTCGCAACGCTCTTGACCTTGAGTAGTATGAGAAATTGGATTGTTAGCACCATTAGTAATGTAGTAAGATGAAGCCACACTCTCTCTATCTTCATCGTCTTCGGCATCCCGTGTAAAGATGATTGTCTTCATTTTGGCTTTCAATTCTTTTCCACATGATATGAGCAAAGTGGTACACCTCTTCATACGAGAAGGAATCGAGCTCCTTAGCTTTTCTGTTATGTCCAATTCATTGGCCCCTTTTGTCACGTCCTTTTTCCATGACTTGCCTTTGCCAAGCCTTTTAAAGACAGATATTCGTTGAGCTTTTCTTTCATCCAATCTTTTGAAAACAGAAACCCTTTGGGTTCTCCGATTGCTTGAAGATTTCGGGATTTGTTTGGTGCTAGCATAGTTAGCAGTGGCTCTCTTGATGGCAATACGAATGGGGCTTTGCACCATGTATCCCAAGCCTGCCTTGGGATTTTGGCTTGTATTAGCAGTTTTTCTCACATGAGACTTTGACGTGAAGCTTTCTTGGGGATTGTATCCAGCATTCACAAGGAGTTTGTATGCCTTCGGACCAAAGTGTTTTAAGAGTTCTTTGTTTGAGAGATCTCCATGTTCTGTGGCGCCACTTTGCTTTGGTTGGACAAAATCTTTGAGTGACTGAGGAATGGGCTTTTTGGCATCAATCTTAGTCAAAGGGATGGTGAAACCTTCCATCTTTGGGCGAGATTCTTTCTCTTGGCGGGATCCTGACTCCTCCTGTGGTACATCCCTTTCCACCATTGTTGCTTTAGTTCTTCCCAAATAGAATTGAGCATCGGCGAAATGTGACTCTGCTTCTGTGAAAGGTTTGTGATCACCAACCACTTTTCTTACGGTGCCATTTTGATAGTATTTGAAGCATTGATGCAATGTAGAAGGAATGACACCACTTTCGTGAAGCCATGGTCGACCCAGAAGCATGTTGTAGGATGTCCTTGCATCAATCACATGAAGCAACGCTGTGGACTCCATGTCCTGCATCTGCAATCGCAGCCTTATAGTTCCAAGAGCTCTTTGCCCTTCATGGTTGAAACCTTGAATCATCAATCGACTGTTTGACAGCTCTTCTGCTTGGATTCCCAATTGCTTCAAAGTCCTTAGTGGCAAGATATTGACTGCCGAGCCTCCATCGATGAGAATTCGATTGACCTTTTGCTCCTGTGTATAACAACTCACGAACAATGGCCTGTTATGAGGTTCGAATCCAAGTTGCAAGTCTTCATTGGAGAATGTGATTCCCAATGCATCATCGCCTTCTTCCATGTTTATTTCAGGTTCTTCATCTATTTGGTTGGATGTATCATACAGGGTTCCAATACCTTCTATTATGTCATTCAAGTCGGTGGAGACCATATTTACAGTATTAGCGTCTTCTTCAAGAGATATTTTCCCTTCTCGGGCTAACCGCATGACCCTGTCTTTGAAGATGAAGCAATCATGTATGGGGTGCCCAACCAGACGATGGTATTTGCAATAATTTGGATCGTCTGTCCTCCCTGCTTCATTTGGTCGCTTCATTTCTGGCAACTCGATAAGCTTTTCTTTGAGCAGGTCATCAAAAATTCCTGAAACATCAGAGTCTAAGAAAGGGTATTGCTTTTGTTGCATTTCTTTCAAGGTAAGTCTTCTTTGCCCCATGTCTCGGGAAGAGTTCTGATTGTCTCGTGGAGCATTCTGGTTGTCTTCCTGATTAACTTCTTTCTTTAGAAATTTCACAGAAGTTGCTTTCACTGCCATAGATTCCTTCTTTGGTGCTTTGTCATATGGTTTTCCTCATTTCTTGAATTCTGGCTTGAATTTGCTAGACTCCTGGATTGGTGGTCCTTCGATCCCTCTTGCCATCATGCTCAACTCCATATCATGAGCTCTAGTGGCTAGTTCCTCGAATGTTCTTGGCTGGATTCCTCGCAGAATATATTGCAAGCCCCAATGCATCCCTTGAATACACATTTCGATGGCAGATGATTCAGACAATCGATCCTTGCAGTTGAGACAAAGGTTTCTCCATCGGTTGATGTAGTCAATGACTGGCTCTTCTTTGAATTGACGTGAACTTGTGAGCTCCACCATGCTGACAGTTCTTCTAGTGCTATAGAAGCGGTTGAGGAACTCATGCTCCGGTTGTTCCCAACTATCAATTGAGTTTGATTCTAAGTCGGTGTACCAATCAAAGGCATTACATTTCAATGAGCGAACAAACTGTTTGACCAAATGATCTCCATAAGTACCAGCGTTGTTGCACGTTTCAATGAAATGAGCCACATGTTGTCTTGGATTTCCTTTGCCATCAAACTGTTGAAATTTTGGTGGTTGATAGCCAAGAGGCATCCTCATACTGTCAATTCGCCGAGTATATGGCTTGGAGTAAGTTAACGATGACTTGGAGCTTCCATCGGAGTTATTCTTCATTGTTGCTTCGATGAACTCTTTGAGTTGGTCAATGGGAATGAGGCCACCAGACGAGAAGAGAATGTCTTTTCCTGAAGGCCTTTTTCCATCACTCTTTGATTTGTCTTTGGAGATTTCTTCATCGTTATTCTCTTCATCTTCTTCGCTTTCTTCGCCTTCCCTATCGTTGTTGGCGTGGCTTGAATCTCCTTTTTCTCCTTTAAGCTTTGCAATCTGGGCATCTTGCTCTTGGATGTGCTTGGTTAGAGATTCAACCATCTTTGTCAAGTTCAAGAGTTGTTCCTCCATGGTGGAAGTGTTTGTCATCATGACACTTGCATGGAGTTGATAATTTTCAGTGGGGAATGTGAAGCTTCTCTCAAAGTTGTCATCTTCTTCATGGATAGATGGAAGACGGGAGGTCGACTTGGACACCTCTTGCATCAATTTTGCTTTGCTTCGTGTGATCACACCGATGCTTTCCGAAGAACCTTTAGATGAAGCTGGAGCAGTTGCATTTGGTTGAATGGACATTGTTCAAGATTTTTGGTGAAGAGTAGAGATGAGAGGTAGAGATGTCCCACCGGGCGTGCCAAAATTTGTAAACACAAATTTTTTGTATTTCAATTTGATAAAATACAAAACGCGTTACAAAGATAATTTGATAGATTTGAAGATAGATTTATGCGGGTTGCAATCTCTAGTTAATCCTCTGATTCTTCTCTTCCATTTGATTCTTGAACAAACTCGAAGGTTATTGAAATACTTGATTTGATGACGTCAATCCAAGGGACTTAAGTCATGATTTTGGATTGAACGTTGAACTTGATTTGATTTGAGAACATTCTTAGAATTTGTAAGAATGCCTTGAAGCTTTCGAACTTGATTTGAGGAAGATCGTTCTTGGAATTTGTAAGAACGCCTTGATCACTTGAAGATTTGAAGAAATACTTGAACGCTTGAAGATTTCGAAGGATACTTGAAGATTTGAATGCTCAAATACTTGAAGATTCGAAGAAGACTTGAACGCTAGATAGAATTCTTCAAGATACTTGAATACTTGGAAGAATACTTGAACTTTCCAATTCTTCGCCTCTTTCAACTTGTAATACTAGAGAGAATTCTTTGTGCTCTTCGATCTTCCACTCCTTCACGTCGTCATTTATGAGCTCCCAACACCTCTATTTATAGATTTTAGAGATGGGCTTCATGGGCTTTATGGGCTTTGGGCTTCCATGTATGGGCTTTAGGGCCTTAGGTGTCCATAAGCCTATTAATTCATTTATGTTAAATATTAATTATATATATCTATTTAATTAGGAATAAAATCCCATTTAATAAAATAGAAAATATAATTGAATATTTAATTCATGAATTTACACGTGGCACGATTTAATTCGACGACAAATTTAATTGTCTACAAGTGTACTCAAAAAAGAAGAATAAAAGCAGTTGAGAGATGAGAGTGTTATGCCAAAATACAATGGCAATTACATTATAAAAATGTTGCTAGATATACTAGTTGGTGTCTCCAATTCTATGGCAGCCCAGCCCTTGTACACATCTAAGGAAACATCCCCAATCATAACAACATAAGAAGAAAAACAAAAAAGAAAAAATGAAAATTTTCTAAGGATCCATGATTTACCATCGATAAGTTGAATTTTTATCCCTTGGTGTAATTGAGCTAACTATGGGCAAAACATAGGGCAATGGATCACAAAACACAAAAAACAAAAACAAACATTATTGTTATTGTTATCGTTGAGGAACATGGTCAGTTGGTTGGGTTTGAATCCAAATCCGAATTCTTGACCGACGATTCACCATCGGCGGTGGGATCAGCGTTGGCCCTCGACCGCGGGCGCGTGGAGCCGGCCGTCCCGTTGGACTCCCTCGACTTTTTTCTGCGCGATTTGCGGGCCGGGTCCGGGACGCCCGGGTCCGATGGATCCCGCGGGTTCGACTTCACGCTCCCTTCCGATGAGTCCTTTGAGTGGTTCCTTCTCTGCTTCACCTTATTCGGATCTCTCTGCTTCTTCGGAGACGACTCGCCGCCCTCGCTGCGCTTCGACGATCTCGGCACGTCGGGGAGATCCGCACTTCTGTTACTTCTCTTGGTGTTTGCATCTGTTAATTAACACACATCCATCACCTTGTATATGCTAATGCTTCAACATATATTAGGCTTAGCAACCAAAATAGAAATAAAATGAAATGAAATAATATTGGCCTCCAAGTTCGAGTGTTCCATCGCGCGGTTTTTATTTATTTATGTAATTTATCAAAAGAAAATGAAATAAAATAATACCTTCAGATACCCATTTAATTTCAGGCTGATCACCTTTTTCTCCGGCAGTTGGGGGACCTAAAGGTGCAGAATGAAGACCTGGCGATCCACTGAACTGATTCATCTGCAAAATCAAAATTATTTCAATAACGCCTAAATGTATATTAGTATATAATAATAATATAATTATACCCAGCTTGGGGAATCAACTTGAGGTCCATCCCATCCTATATGAGCTACATGCTTTACATCTGTGGGGAAACCAATCTGTATGTCGTCTTCTTTTTCTTCCTCTGCATCCACCAAAATAAATTAAATGAAAATTCTGATAAATAAGTAAAATAAATAGTTATGTTTCATAAAATACTGACCAAAAATCTGGGAAATGTACTTGAAGCCTTTGAAAATGCCCTTCATCTTAGGCTTAGATGTCGTCGTCATCTTTGTGTCTAATTAAAATTTATGTATTTACAGCTTTTTTTCGTTGTGTTTTTTTTATGTATATGGATATGAATTTTTGGTGGTTTGATTCAAAGAAAAATATGAATTGGATATTTTTCAAAGTTAAAAGAAGATATTAAAACATGAGCCAAACCAACCCCTTCTTTGTGAGGAAACTCAGTTTTTATCCCATGTAAATACGGGAGAAAATTCACTCAGAAATCGATCTTCAAACAAAAAATAATAATTATAATGAAGATCAAAAAAGAAGAAGCTCGAGGAAGATCAGAGAAAACACTCAAACATCTGAATTTCCTCTCAGGGTGGTTTGACTCTTTCTTTAAAATTTATTTTTTTATTTCCTTTTTGTATGGGTGGATAAAAAAGGATAAATGTATGTAGAAAAAAAGAAAAGAAAAAAAAAGATAGGGATTCCACGATGGGAAAGACGAAGGTGTTGATGCAAAATAAACCTTTCATTTTTCAGTGGCGATGAATTGTTGAGACAGAGCCACTCCACCCTCGAAAATTTAGGTGGGAATTGGATAAAATTAAATAGTAGCAACTAAAAATAGGATGAATTGTGTTTGATGCCGCATGCTTGCCACGTGGCTTTGACGATGTCAATTCCATTTTAATCTTAGTAGTTATTGTTTAATTCTATCTTAAAATGTCGACTTTTACCTATTTAAATTCAAATAATGGAAAAAATTGAACAAATTTTATGATACCTGAAAGCTGGACAAGGAGTATTTTACATGTGTATATTTAAGTAGTGAAATTAATTTTCTCATAGAAAAAGTTAATGAGAATAATATTAACTGATACTGCTAGTGCTTCATAAGGATAAATTTAGTGTCGTTAGAGGTAATTTAATCGCCTCATGAAAAACAAAAGTTCTTTAATCACACTTTCTCATTATTGTTTGATTCATTTTGATTGATTTGCTCTTATTTTCACTCGAATTTCAACGTCAAATCACTTTATACTTGAAAGCAATCAATGCCATGACATGATCATGTTATCATTGATTTCCATTAGTTAATATCGTAATCATTCATCATTTATTTCCGTTAAGAGATTAATTTTTAGATAGAAATATCTGATTGAGTACCATGTACGATAAACATATTTACTTAAAGATATTATTAGTTGGAGCATCAAAATATTACTCCATTTAAAATAGAAACCGTTGATTTTTCAGGGGTAAAGTCACCTTCCAAATATAGTACTGTAATTAAATTCTACTATATAGATTGGCTATAAAATCTAATTAATATATAAGTTCTTTTTAAAATGATTGTATTAAATAATATGGTATCAATGTATTCACAATACGCCAAATTATGGTTAGATGCCCTAGCTATGGGCAACGAAATGTGTTTTTGTTGGTTCTTACTCATGGTTCCGAAATTCTAAACTTAAATATGAAAACGTAAAAATATAGTCCTAAAAGTTACTAACAAATACTCCCTTCGTCCTGCGAAGCTTGAGCAGTATTTATTTTCGGACTGTCCCACAAAGTTTGAGCATTTTCCTTATATGACATTTTTTTTCTTCCATTTATTCACTTTTTCATTTTTTCACATATCACACTTAACATACAAAATACTAATACCTCCTTAAAATCTGTGCCGAAAAGAAATTGCTCAAATTTCGGGAGACGGAGAGAGTAATAAAAGTCAAATAATTATAATCCAAATATAAGAAACACCGAATGAAACCCAAAACTGCTAAACCGAAATGAAGAAACTCGAACACTCTTTTTTTTATATATAAATTAATAATATTAAATAAAGAAAATTAAAGGTCGCGCCATGATGGATTTAAACCTAAGATCTTTGACCTAACGCATTAACCACTCTACCGCTTGACCAATACACGTACACACGAAACTTGAACACTTTTTTTAAAGATCGCGCCATAGGAGACTCGGACCCAAGCCCTTTAACCTCAGACATTAATTCCTTACCGTTTGACCAACACACGCACACAAAACTTGAACATTCTTGAAACTACTAAAATTTGTTGTAGCCTTGGCTAAAAGAAGAAAAATTTAATACTTCTTCCATCCAAGAAAAGTTTATTACAATTTCATTTGCCAGTACATAATATTTAAGAGGGCGTTTACTTTACATAATTGATATGATACATGATTGAATATTTTTATCTTCAAGAGTATAATTTTTTTCTCTAAAAAAAAGCAAGAGTAAATTTCTCCAATCTCATCATTTCAATGAAATATAAATCAAACAAAACTAGTATAAAATTTAAATACTTCTAAGTAAACAATATACTATTAACCTTACTACTCCATCCGTTCCACTTATCTTATAATGAAAAGAGTATTTTTATCTATCAAGTCTAATCCTAACAAATAAACGCCCCTAAAAGTGTATCACTTTCTTTTATAATTCAACACACTCATTATTTACAAATAAATCACTTCTTGACCATGAAACTTAAATATTCAAATAAATAAGGTGAAATTCATTAATACTCGTGACATCCACGAAGTGATGCAGTAGATGGAGGGAGTACCATTGTACTAATTTAATGTGGCTGAAATAGATCTGGACCAACTCTCGTTGAATATACTATATCCAACTCTTCATTTATCCCTCAAATCAAGAAACTTGATGTTCTTAAAAATATTAATTCAGGAATCTGGGCTTCAAATTTGTGTAAGAAAGAAGCTCCGCAATCGTCTGAATCTGGCATGAAAAAGAAAAGAAAAGAAAAGAAAAGAAGAGGCGGTGTTGCGAAATGACAAAAGTGGACAAGAAGGTGGCGCCGCCGCAGCAATGGAGAAAAAGAGACAAGAGTAGATAGGAGAATAGGATGTCTCATGTCTGTCATTTGCTGCCACTATTGTTTAATGACGGATCTGTCCTATTTATGTCAACGCTAAGCTTCTCTTCTGGTTCTGGTTTTGGGGGGAAAATTATTTGCACCCTTTTTACTTTATTTATTTACTAGTATTTTACTCGTGCGTTGCACGGTCTACGTATTCATACGAATTTACAATACATCATAGTAGTATTATAGATTTTTAACGTGTATTCAGGTGATACAACGAAAATAAATTGAGAGAACCATCAAAGCTGAGATTTGGACTGAATTTTTTCCCGCTAAAGCATGCATCCATTCATCCAATGGGTAAGTTTTGGATTTGAATTTTAAAATATGCGAAATGTGGAGCCAATTTGCTGATCCCTCATGTCTATACATATATTTACATTTCAAACTTCTAAATTAAATGAAATTATCTTTGAATTTCACAATATAAATTATAATTGTAACATAATAATGGGCCACAACTAAATAACATGCTAATGGCTGGCCGCTTATGCCACGTGTCGATCTCCCATTGGCTGGTGTAGTAGGGGGAGATTTCCATTTCCTCGATCTTATAATGTTATTTAAAATATTATAGTGTCATTTACAATTTTATAGTGTCAATTACAAGAAGTCTCATTTATATTTCTGAATAGTGTTAATTATACAAAGTATCATTTATATGCAGACTCATTTGTATAACAGAATAATATCAATTATAGGCAGTGTCATTTGTATAACCAAATAGTGTCATTTACACGATTTAAGTCCTGATGCGGGTTTGGATCAGGATACGGGTCAGGATTTGGGTAACGGGTCAACCCGGATGTACCAAGACCACCTCTTTTCGTTTTTAATGAAGGTGGCCAACTCAGGGTATTTTTTTTAAATAATAATAATAATAATAATAATAATAATAATAATAATAATAATAATAATAATAATAATAATAATAATAATAATAATAATAATAATAATAATAATGAAGAGAATGCAATAATACTAATTACAAAACTAATTAAGAATATAATGAGAATTCACTTATATAAATGTAAACACCAGATAATTGGCCCTTGATCAGTTTTGAAGTTATATTTCAGAAAGTTGGACTTTTTTGAATTTTATTTTATTCAGTCTATTTGTTTATATTTGTTCTACTATATTATATTCCTTCTGAAAAGAAAATTATCAATGTATTTAGAAACCTTAAAAAAGAAACCAAAATCAAAGTTTTCATTAAAAAAAAAATACTCGAAACTAAGAATAATGAAGTCTTATTAAAACAAAATTAGTATATAAAGTTGTGCACGTGTTGATCTAATAGTAAAGTGATTGATATCCGAGCTCAAAATTTTTGCATTCGAATTTACTGTAATACGTCCTTTAAAATTTATGTTTATCCAGTCAAAAAATTGAAGTATCTAAGGGTTAGTAATATAAAATTTGCAACCTTAATGACTCGAGGGCTCGTTTGATAGCCAGATCAAGATATAATGAGATAGCTTAAGTCGAGATATGTTATATTAATAAAAGTTGATTGGTATCATTTTTTATTTATTTGATATCCTAGATATGCAACCTAGTTAATATGAAATTCATGTTTGATACCCTAATTTGAAATTTAGATTAAGTTTAGGATTATCAGTTTATATCACCGCTTTGGAAGAAATTATGCAGAGAAATCAAAGGGGCCACCTAGCCTCTCTCACAGACTCTAACAAGGTTGTAATATAACAGCCGCTGCACAAGTTGTTGGATTGGGGAAATAGAGAATCCAAAAATTAAATTCAATTAATGCATATAAGGATTTTTGAAGAAGAAGCAATGGGATAATTTTATCTTTTAAAAACTAATCTAGGGATACTGTTGATCATGAGGTGAGGAATGGTATCCTAGGGTGGAGGTAAGAGACCTTATATGAAGAGAAATAAAAAAAAAAAATCACCGGGCCTTAGTTTTAAATGAGCCTTTCTTATTATATACTCCATATCATGGATACTAAACAATTATACGGGAGTCATACTAAACAGGCCTTAATAATTATAATTAATATCTAAGATTTTTTTTTTAAAAAAAACAAACTTTGAAAGCTTATTGGTTTTATAATTTGTCTAAATAAACAGCAACTTAGAATCACTTGGCAATACTTGGAGGTAACTTATTTTACAATATTCGTTTTCTGTTTTTGGAAAATAATTATAGTATTTCTTTAGAATGGAGATGTTTACCTCTTGGTTAAAACTGATTTGGCTAAATATACTAATTTATTATTAGTGTTCACGGTACAAAATATTCATTGGGGCTCAATAGTTGTCCACTTAATATTAATTTAATAAATTAGATCAAATTATCAGTATTTTGAATGGAATTACTCTCGCCTTTCTCTCTTCTACGTACAAATATGTTTAAGGTCCAATTTTCTTTTGTTTCTCACTCTCTCTCAAACCCTAAATCTACGATGAGCTACTCGATCTCTCTCTCTCCCTCCCGATTACCTCTTATCCATTACATACATTAAGGTACACAGGGGTTAGATTTCACTAGCATAAACAAGGTAGGACATAGAATTGCAACATAATCTCAATCACGACATCAATCTTCAATCCATTTTCAAGTGATCCATTAATCATGTACAACACGACAATCCAATCATCCTATGGGTAAATCCAAGGGACGTTAAGCATGATGAACGAGAAACACATCTCCTATAATTGGAAGTGTGAATCATTGACGATCAGAGCACAAAGATTTTGCACGCTTCAACGCCGTCGACAACCATCCCACCGCTCAGATCCAAGTCAAAAACAACAGAGGACTCTAGCTAGCTTGGATCATTGCTCCATTTTCATCAAAGCGGGGATAGCGAGGACGTAGAAGTAAGATTTTCACAAAGAGATGCGATTGAACATTGTTGGCTTTAATCAGGGTTCAGGTTTAGATTTCATTATTGAGGGAGATAGGTTATATTAGGGTTTCGCATAGAGGAGGAGGGACCGTATTTAAGAGATACAATAAGAGAGAGGCTGAAAGACCAAGAGCACGGCTGCACGGGACGAGTACAAAAATGGGGTAGAAATTAGGGTTTCACATAGAGGGTGGAAACACCACGTATGAGAGAAACGACGAGAGAGAAGGGAATTGTGAATGTAGAGTGTGAGACAAGTAGAATTAAGGTTGAGTTTAGCCCAAAAATGAATGTGCCATTTATTGTGGGATATATAATCCAAAATAGAAAGTAAACCATTAATAATGAGATGAATGAAATATTTTAAAAGCAAGCACAAAAATGACTCGGATCTAAAAATTTTAACCACTTTATCATTATGGCAACACACGCCCACAATCTTTAATCTATTAATGTGGAGTCAAACTATTTACAAAGCCAAAAATTTCAAAGCTTTCATAAAGTATTATAAAACTCTAGAAGCTCGTAACAATAATTCGTTGGGATGATATTATCATGAAATCTACATGTAACCTAATCTTAGGGGTGAACAAAGTCTTTGAAAGAAAAAGAAGTCTTTTGAGTCTTGTGAAAACAATAAAAGAAGAAAATTGTATTACGCTACTCAAGATTTGAATATAAATACCTTCAAAAAAAAAAGATTTGAATATAAATAGCTAGAAATTAAATTTATTATATATATTAAAATTGATTACTCTACTAAGTAACCCACACGGCTGGGGTTCTTAATTTATGTTTGAATATTATTTAATATCGAAAGGCTACTAAATTAACGAAAAAACAAATTAAGATTTTAGATTTAGAGCTCCACAGGTCACACTATTTTTAGACAGAGATAAGCAGCAAAAGATTATTTATGAGAAAAAGATGAAGACTATTAGGCTAGCTAGGCTCGACATGACCGACCCACCTAACAATAGGCCCAACTAACCCAATATCTCTCCCGTTGATGAGTGCCATACAAAAATATATTTAAACTATCACTAAGAGGGTGTTTGGCTGAGCTTATAAGCTCCTCAAAATAGCTTATAAGTTGTTTAAGAGCTTATAAGCTCCTTCAAAGTGTTTGACAAAATAAGTTCCTCAACAGCTTATTAAGCTCCAAAAATAAGCTCCCAAAAAATAAGTTTCTCTACCCAAACTTATTTTTTTATAATCTCATATACAACAATCTTTTTACAAATATTTTTCAACTATAATTTATTATTTCCATCATATATCATTTAAGTTTATTTTTCTTCGATTTTTTCTCTCTAAAAATATATTTTCTCTCTCTAGCTTATAAGTTCAATTATCCAAACACTTTGACAACTTATAAGCTCTTAAAAATTGTATCTTATAAGCTCTTGAAACATCTTATAAGCTCCAAGAGCTTATAAACTCTTTAAAATAAGCTTAGCCAAACACCCTCTAATTATTTCCTTCAAAAAAAAAATGAACTATCACTAATTATTTAAATCTATTTTGAATGATCGATTTTGACCACTTCTTTTTCTTGTTATAATTCTGTTATGAACTTTATACCAATTTTGACCAACCAGTAACCAAACTACAGAAAAATATGATATCGATCTATAAGAATAGATTGATTATTAAATTGCGATTTTTTTAAAAAAAAAATTGTTACTTCCACCATCTCACGAATTTTGACACATTTTCTTTTTTGGGTCATCCCACGAATCTTGACATATTTCCAAATAAGGTAATAATTATTACATTCTCTCTCCTACTTTATCACCTTTATTACATTATCTCTCCTACTATATCACTTTTATTACCTCATCTCTCATACTTTATCACTTTTATACTTTATTAACTACACACTTAAAACACTAATCTAGAATTCCTTAATTCCCGTGTCGAAATCAAACGTGTCAAGATTTGTGGGACGGTTGGAGTATTACCCAAACAAAAGAAAAACACACTCACACTCTAACCCTCTAAATGACTCGAACCCCCGACCTATT
The DNA here is from genome assembly GCF_028751815.1 of Salvia miltiorrhiza. NCBI lineage: Eukaryota > Viridiplantae > Streptophyta > Magnoliopsida > Lamiales > Lamiaceae > Salvia > Salvia miltiorrhiza. Next base: position 51,972,212 of record NC_080389.1, read on the forward strand.
GGTCAGAGGAAAAGCGTCTTACCAATAGATTGCGCTTCATCGTTTATTAAATTGCGATTTTATAAAAAGAGAAAAGAAAAAACTTAAGAAAATAAAAAAATGATTAAGGTCGAAAATTTTTAATTAAAAAAATATTCAGCCTAATTTATTTGAACTAAAAATAGCTTAAGCTCGATAGAGTTGATCTAAAAATCGAATGGGTCGTACGAATTAACCTAAAATTTCCTGAATATTTAGTTGTTAAACTGTACTACTTTGATTTTAAATTTGATAATGAGATTTTAATGTGTTGCAGAGTGTGTATTTTGATTTTTTTCAACGACTTGTAAACAAATTCACTGACATAAAACTTAAAAATATAATAATTTATATGAAATGTATGTCCAATCATTAAACAATTGATAAAATATGACTTGATTTTTCTTGCCAGAACTAGCATTTGCATCCCGTTCAATGCACGAACAACATTTTATATTTTTATATTTATATAAAGTTAATACTAATTCAATTATTATACTTATAAATATAATAAAAAATTAATTTTAATTGAATGTATTTGACTTGAATATTGAAAAAATAAAAAAGAATTCACAATTATAAAATTTGATATTATGAAAAACAAAAAAATAAGTTTAAAAAATTAAAAATAAAATAATAATTAAAAATAATTAAAAAATATATTTATTCAAAAAGATGAAAAAGGATAGAGAAATTTATAAAACTTTAATATTTAAAAAAAATTAAATTTTACATTTTAAATCAAATATTTTCATAAAATATCATATTAAAGCTTTTATCGTGATCTTTAATTTGATATGCATATTAGTACTTTATAATTAATCGAATTTCACAATTTTGGAAAGAAATGTAACAACAAATAATAAGTTAAAGAAAATGAAAATAAGAAAAAAAATATATAGTTTAAACATAACCCTTCAATTTTATCATAACTACAAAATTGTCACTCAAATTTGAAATTGATTTCAAATTGAAAACTCTTTTTTTTTTTTAAATATAGTATAGATATGGTTATTAGGACAAATGCAATCATATAATCTTTTTTCATAAAATTGCCAGCTCAAAGGATTAGTTCGAAAATCGAAGATATAGGGTTGGGATCGAAAAAATTTATTCAAGAAAATTTAATTATATTAATTTAAGTTGAAAATAGTTAAAATTTTTATTAGATTGATTTGACTCAATTGATATCACTAGTTATTTTATTCTTGTTGGAACAACTGTCATTGAAATCGGGGATGTCAAAAAAGCCCGAAATCGACGGGTCAACCTGAATAGACCGATAAAAAAGGTGGATTAGGGCTGAAAATTTTTAGCCCGAAAAAAATTTAGCCCGAATGGCCCGAATCGAAAATAGCCCGAGCCCGATAGGGTTGGCCCGAAAACCGAGTGGGTTGGCCCGATTAACCGAACACTTTATTAATAATTAATTTTTAAACTTTAATACTTTACTTTTTAATTTGATAATAACATTATGATGCTTGTATAATATGCTTTGATTTTTTTTTCTAACGATTAATAATAAATATTTATGATATAAAAGTCAAAGAAAGATAGTAATTTATGTTATATCTATATACAATTTTTATCGAAAACAAAGTTAAAATTAGATATTATGTAAATTTACATTAAAATAACATTAATTTTTGTATCTAAAATAAGGCGAAATGTTTTGATTTAAAAAGCACGACATAATTTATTACAATAATATGATTATTCATATAAAAACTTATATATATACAAAAATTGTAAATTCTTGGGCCCGAACGGGCTAGCCCGAAACCGAGTGGGGTAGGGTTAGGGTTGAAAAATTTTAACCCGAAAAATAAAAAAATCGACTAGCCCGAACCGAAAATAACCCGAAACTGAATGGGTTGGCCCGGAACCGAGTGGGTTGGCTCGATTGACATCCCTAAAAATCCCCATCTCTTCATAAAGGCTTATATATATTTTTATTTAATACTTCCTCCATCCATGAAATAACTTTATGAGAGGGAGTGATACGGATTTTTAAAAAATGTTGTTGAGTGTATTGAGTTTGCAAAAAAAGAAAAAGTACTTGAATGTATTAGAAGTGATGAAAATCTGTTGTAATTAGTATTGATGGTGATAAAAATGTGAAAAATAAGGATAAATGAAGTACTATAAGTGATGGAGTATAGTCCAAAAATATGTTAGAGTATTTTTCTTTTCTTTTTTGTGAACGTCCCAAAAAGAAAAAATCTGAAGTTTTTTTATAGACTGAGGGAGTACAATACTAGCGTGTAATCGTTGAAATTCGACGAGTATCATATTACACTATGCCACATGATTTATAATTTTTTATATTTTTTTATTGTTGTAACATATGAAAAATACATATTATACTCCCTCCGTCCTACTTCAATTGGCCCACTTGCCTTTTTTGTTTGTCCCACTTCAATTGACACTTTTCTAAAAAAGTATGTGGTCCCTAATTTCTCTACTCACATAAACACTCTTAACCATTTATTCTTAATCTCCGTGCCCAACTCAAAAAGGTCAATTGAAGTGGAACGGAGGGAGTATAATTTATTTATTTAATTAATTTAATTTGACTAAATTAAATTGATAATATAATTTAAATGGTACTAATCTCAATCGTTTTTACCAATTAAATGTTAATTGTTGGTGGATAATAGAAATTACCATGTTATATCGATTTTCATTTAATGAAGTTATAAAAGGTCGACGTGGGATTGTAGATTTTAGAAAAATAATAATAATAAAATATGTAAATTTGACATAAGATATGATGTAGAATGTATATATTGCATGGTTGTTAATCATATCATCTCGAGCTTATAAGATCAGAATTAACTTTGAGTATCATCTCGTCAATTATTAAAAATATTTATTACTCCCTCCGTCCCCCAAACATTTTCCTAAAATAGGATGACACATATTTTAATAAAAATTAATTATATATTTGATAAGTGGAGAATGAGTCCCACAAAAAGTGAAATTGTAAGAGTAATAATTAGTGAAATTATTTTCAAATATAGAATAGGAAGATATTTGAAAACATATCAAAATAGAAAAAGAGGAAGATGTTTGAGAGAAGGTGATGTAGGATTTACTCCTTATCAACTATGAGTATAATCACAACACATCACATCACATCGCAATTAGACTTAAGTGTTAAATATTTATAAATAATATACTTCATCCGCCCACAAAAAATAGTCATTTTTTGCAATTTTGGGATGTTCACAAAAATTTGTGCCTTTCCATTTTTAGAAACAATATATCACTTGGTGGCCCCTATTCAGCACTCACAATACAATTACAATACAATTAGTTACTCCCTCCGTCTCATGAAGCTTGAGCAACTTCTTTTCGGCACGAGTTTTAAGGAAATGGTATTTTGTGTATTAAGTATGGTAGGTGAAAAAGTGAAAAGGTGAATAAATGAAAATTCTTTTGCTATATAAGAAAATTGCTCAAGCTTCACGGGACAACCCAAAAAGAAAAACTGCTCAAACTTCGTAGGATGGAGGGAGTATCATTATAAACACTATCTTTTAAATGAGACTATTTTTCTATTTACAATACAATAATCATTTTTATTAAAACTCGTACCGTCCATTACTAAGACTATAAGGAGTATAAAAATATTAATTATTTTACGATTTTGTAATTGATTGATCAGCAAATATTGATGTGTCATTTATAATTATAATTAAGACTTAACAAAATATGAAATGAAGAATAATTGCAAATGAAGAAGATTTGAGAAAAATTCAAAGTTTTAGATTGTAATGTGGGAGAAAAAAAATACTTTTCTATTATATATAAAATTCCAAATCTCTTATTTTATTTTAGTTTATGGTTAAGTACCAAATTCTTCCTATCGATGGCGTCACTATCGCGTACATGATCATATAGTCAGGATTAAAGTTGTTTACTACTTCAACGTGGCAAAATCGCACCAAATTTCCCCGAACGTTAACGCCGTTTGATTTTATTTTATTTTTAAATTTAATTTTATTTTTAAATAAAAAAAAACTAAAAAAATCACCCACAAACCACCGCCGTCCCTCTCCCTCTCCAACCCGCTTTCCTCCCTCCCCGACCTCGCCCACCAAATCTGCATCAGCCGACCCGCCGTCGTCTTCGCCACCTCAGAAACTCTCTCTAGGCGTCACCGTCAATTGTTTTCCCCCATTTTCAGGGAAACTTGGAACCCATCAATTGTTTCATCTCACATTCAAAGAGAAAGCTCTGCTTTTCTTCTCCGAAGCGGTTCAGATTTTATCTCAAAGAGAAAGCTCCGCTTTTCTTCTCGAAATAAAGAGATAAAATGCTTCAAAAATCCCAATCAAACCACCTAAAGATATACAATCAAACAACAACCAACCATCAATTTTAGATGTAAAAAGAGCGGGAGACACAGAGACTGTAGGCGGCGGCGGCCCCTCGCGGTTGTTGGCCGAAGCAGGGGATGAGGAAGATGGTGGCAGTCCTGCTACTGCTTTTGTCGTCGACAAACAACGATGGCTGTGACATGTGACGTTGCTTGTAAGGGAAAAGAGAACCTTGAGTTTCTGAAATTTGGGAATTTTTTGTGATTAGAGAGAGAACACAAAGGGAAGTTTCTAGAGTTTGAGATATGTAGATAAGGCGGAGGTGGTGGCTGGCGACAGAGCTGGCCTCCGGTTTTTTTCCGGTGGTCTGGTAGAGAGGAGAGAGAGAGAGAGAGAGAGCGCTAGGGCCCACCTGAATTTTTTTTTAAAATGATTTTTTCTAATGACATTATGGTCCGTTAAGTGGTGGGAGGTATTTGTTGCGATTTTTCCACGTTGAGGTAGTAAACAGCTCTAACCCTGACTATAAAATCCTGTACGTGATAGGGACACCATTGGTAGGGGGAGAATTTGGTACTAAACCCTATTTTTTATATGTAAAAAACTAATTTTTGTAGAACAATTTAATACTCCCTCTGTCCCAATATTCATGGTCTGTTTTCCCTTTTGAATTGTCCTATTATTCATTACTTGTTTTTCTTTTTGGATATAATTTTATACTACAATCAATATGACCTCACACACTTTTACACTACAATCTTATTTTTCTTAATACTCGTGCCGAAAAGAAACGGGCCATGAATAACGGGATAGACGGAGTATATGTTTTAGACCAAAAACAATCTATTTTTTTATGTTAAAATAAAATTTTATTTTAATACATCTCTATATGTCAATGACTTTTTCCTGCACATGAACCACCATTTCACTATATACCAAAGTTTAAAATAAATATAATGAACACGTTAAATAAAATATGAAGTACACAGCGTGTAAATGCAAGAATATCCCAATCGATTTCCCCAAATAAGTTTTTGAGTATCTTGATTACTGTCGTGCAGGGAAACGATGAGGATGGCATGTTGAGATAAGAATAAATATATTAGTGAGAGATAAGAGGAGAGAGAGAGTGAGAGTAATGAAGGAAGAAGGGCCTCATCCATTGTTGAAGGGAGGGAGGAGGAGCTGGAAGGAGGAAAGCTCAAGCTACAACCATGGCTTCTCACCATCTCAAATCCAATCACTGGCTGCCATTTGTCAGGCCCTCATTCCTCCTCTCTCTGATGATGCTAATATTCAAGATTCACCAAATCCCCTCTTCAACTCTGATGAGGTCAACTATATTCCATTCTTTAATGTTTTGGTTTTTTAGATTTTTCTTGTATTATCAAATTATAATCACCAACTTATTCAGCAAATTGCAATATTTGTTTAGTACTTGGGTACTTATTTATGATGGTGCAGAATATGTATCATTAATCATTAATTTGTATGCCTAATAGGCTGAAAAAATCGGAGGTAGGGGCTGTTTTTTATATATTTTGAGTTCTAGATTCCGGAAACCCATTTTTCATGCAATTCGATTAGGTGATAAGGGCTTATGCATAGCAATTCACACAAAGTATCATCAAATTTTATTTGATGTTTTCTATAAGAATGAAAAAACAGCAAATTTTTTGTATGAATGTACAAAAAAGAATCTATGTGGTATGGCCTAGATTCCAGAATCTTGGTTGCTCTATTTATGATCTACTATTATTTAAGCCATCAATGAGCTCAGTTGGAGCTACAAAAGTTGTTGTATTTAATTTATTATTCAAAGGGTAGGTGTGTGTTTGTTATCACATAAAAGAATCGTAGTTCTAAGTGAACTTTGAGGGAGATACAACATTTAAGAACTACTAGAATCTCTAGTGACATAGATTCTGCAGATTTTCAGCTTGTTCTATATCAAGCAAGCTTTTTTATTTTTTTATTTTTTTTTTTGGGTTTCAAATTTTCAGTTTTCAGTTAAGATTTTGTATTTCAAAATAGGTGGCGGAGCTAATGGTGAAGAGAGCCATGCCTAAAGGATTGTTGATAGTGAGTTTAGTGTTGAAGTTTCTATCAAGCAGAGTGGGAACACTCTTGCTGTGTGGGTGGATTTGTTTGGATTGGAAGTGGCCATTTGTGCACAGTTTTTCCGAGTTGTCGTTGAAGAAGAGAGAGGCCATCCTTCAAAAATGGTCGAGAGCGACTCTTCTGCTGCCATTAAGAATAGCTGTCATGTCGCTAAAGATCATCACTCTCTTCGTCTTCTTCTCTTTGGTAAAGACTTTTCTGCTTGCTCTCTGCGTCTCTGCTGTTTACGGGTCATTATATGTATGTTAAGATTACTATGCATCATCTTTCAAGAGCATTGAGATTCTTTCCTTGATGTGCTGCAGACTGATGAAAATTCGTACAACCCCGCTTGGAAAGCAATTGGATATGAGGTAGAGGCCATTGAGAGACGGAGAAGACATGAAGAGGAAAGACCACTTGCTAAGGGGATCATCGACACCATGAACATAGATGAGACATCACTGAAGGAATCCCTAATCCAAAAAGGCTTAGTTGTCGTGGAGGACCCAAACGAGCATGTTTATAAAATTAAATGTGATGTGGTGATCGTTGGATCGGGTAGTGGTGGAGGTGTTGCTGCAGCTGTCCTTGCAAAGTCGGGCAAGAAAGTTGTTGTCCTTGAGAAAGGTCACTACTTTGTGCCGGAGGATTATTCAGGCCTCGAAGGGCCTTCGTTGTCTGAGTTATACGAATCTGGTGGAATGCTGACTACAGAAGATGGAAAGATATTGGTCATGGCGGGAACAACGGTAGGTGGTGGTTCGTCTATAAATTGGTCTGCTTGCATAAGAACTCCTGATTATATACTGAAAGAATGGTCTAAAGAAAACAAGATTCCTCTTTTTAGCAGCCACGAATATCGATCTGCAATGGATCATGTGTGTGAGAGGATCGGTGTGACAGAATCTTGCACAGAAGAAGGGTTTCAAAATCAAGTGCTCAAGACGGGTTGTGAGAATCTCGGCCTGAAGGTCGAGCCTGTGCCAAGAAACTCTTCAGCAGATCATTACTGTGGTTCTTGCTGCTATGGCTGCAGAAGAGGAGATAAAAAGGGAACTGAATCCACGTGGCTTGTTGATGCTGTCAACAACGGGGCAGTGATCTTAACCGGATGTAAAGCAGAGAGGTTCGTGCTGGTGAGGGGCGGCGACGAAACATCCAGAAAGAGATGTGTTGGAGTGATAGCGACTGCTGAAAGCAAGAAAATCGGGAGGAAGCTTCGTATTGAGGCAAAGGCTACAGTTTCTGCTTGTGGTTCTCTCCTCACACCACCATTGCTGGTAGCTAGCGGGTTGGAGAACATGCACATTGGTCGGAATCTGCATCTCCACCCCGTCTCCTTCGTGTGGGGATACTTCCCCGAATCTCAAGTGGAACTCAAAGGTAAAAGCTTTGAGGGTGGTATCATCACCTCCATCCACAAGGTCCGAAATGAAGAAGAATCAAGCGCCCGAGTCATAGTGGAAGCTGCAGCGCTTGGACCTGCTTCATTCGCCTCATTGATCCCTTGGGTTTCAAGGCATAACATGAACGAGCGTATGGCAAGATACGCCCGGACTGCTGTTCTATTTGCATTGCCCAGAGATGAGGGCTCGGGTTGTGTGATCAAACAAGGACGTATAAGATACAGATTGAGTGAAATGGACAAAGAAAACCTCAAAACCGGGCTGAGACGAGCTCTGAGAATCCTGATTGCTGCAGGAGCTGCAGAAGTGGGCACATTCAGAAGCGATGGGCAGAAAATGAGATGCAAAGACGGGGGCGTGGAAGAGTTTCTCGACTCAGTGACAGCAGTTGGGGGGCCTATGTCGAGGTCAGAGCAGTGGACGATGTATTGCTCCGCGCATCAGATGAGCAGCTGCAGGATGGGAGGGAGCAAGGAGGACGGGGCGGTGGATGAAAACGGGGAATGCTGGGAGGTAAAGGGACTGTTCGTGTGTGATGGAAGTGTGCTGCCCACTGCGGTTGGTGTGAATCCAATGATCACCATTCAATCAACTGCTTACTGCATCGCCTCAAGATTAGCACATTCCCTCAATCTACACTCAAATTAATTAGTATGTGAGTTGCTTCTCATAGTCCCACATTTTGTATGTATAATATTCTTTGATGAGATGGGCTGAATAAGGCGAATTACGAGGTGAAATCTTTCCATATATATATATATGTATATGTATATATGCCTCTAGCCTCTGTTCTTGTACTTATATTAGAAGATTTAAGGCCATGTTTGATAAGTTGCTCAAGTTTTGTACAGATTAATAAACTCAAGCAAATGGAACAAGAGTTGGGCCTGCTTTGTTGCGTGGACATGTGTTTGATAGTCCACAGTATAGAGGACCAATAAATTCAACAATTATTTGATAAGCAACGCAAAGACCCAATTATTTATATGTAATGACTATTATATCCTTGTTAATTCTATGAAATTCACAAACCCCATCTAATTCTCTCTCTCCCTCACTATCTGTAACTCTTTCTCTCCCTCACTCTTCCTATCAGTGTATCACTGTGAACGGCTCCGGCGCAGCTGTGTCCGACTGACGCCGCCTCTCGTCCGTTCCCCCCCTTCTCGATGCATCGCTCAATTTCTCAATTATCAAACCTTGCTGTTGTGTGTGTGTTTCTCAATTATCAAACCTTGCTGTTGTGTGTGTGAGAGAGTTTTGGGAGCAATTGTTGTTGTTTTTGGTGAGTTCAGTCGGGGCTCGGAGGAGTATAAAGTAGGGGAAAGCTGTAGCTACTGTTGTCCGACAAAAAGAGTGGCGGTGACTCACTATTCGTGGTTGGAATAAAGAGGAAGATGGGGTTGTTGACGGTGAGAATGGCGAAGGTGGTGGCGGTCTTGTTGACTGCTGGCGGTTCAGTGAGGGGAAGAGAGAGGTGTGGGCGGTGGAGGTCGAAAGACCTCTGCTAATCGTACGGTGACAAAGCGACGGCGACGAGAATTCACGTCGAGCTGCTGCCCATCGGAGAAGAGAGCGGCCGTGAAATTTAGGGACGAGGGTTCCTGAAATTGGGGAATTCTGGAGGACTAACAAATTAAAGGTCATGATAGGGGAAGGAGTGGAGTCGGGGCTGGAGAATGGTGGCAGCAGCGGGCGGCGCTGCATGTTGACGGCGAAGAGAGAGAGAATGGGGAGGGACGAGAGGGAGAAGAGAAGGAGGGAGACGAGAAAATGAGGGGTTGGCTGTTGACGGCGATCCTCGGCGGCGAGAGAGCTTGCCGGATTTCATGAGGAAGATGAGAATGAGGAGAGATTCATGTTGCAGAGAGAGGTCGAGAGCGAGAGAGAAGATCTTCCAGAGAGAGGAGGAAGAACGAGGAGGAGAGAGAGAGATGAATTGGGGCAATTTTGGGAAAGAAAAATAAACTTGCCACTCCAGCTACACTAACCGGCGCCCACCCCCTCACCCATTTCCTTAGTTGAACAGTGAATTAGGCGCGGGCCATGCGTTAAGTCCGGGCCTCCAGCTATCCTTAAATTACATATCAAACACCAAAAAATTAAGTACCAATTTGCTATACAAACTACCCTTAACACGAAATCAAACACGCAAATGTTTACTGCTGTCAAGCTGAGATCACGACTATGCACCATTTGCTACTCAAGTTGTATAAGGTCCCTAATAAACATGTATATTTGACTTACATCTATACTAACAGAAAAAGAGCCTAAGGTATTTTAAGGCACAACTTGTTGATTGTCTATTTTACCTATATTACATATTTTATTTTAATGTTATTTTACATATTATATATTTATAAAAATATATTAATTCATTAGATATTACACTTAATCTATGTGATATATATCTATAGCTATTGATAAGGGCCTACAGATAAATATATCCATTCAATAAATTATTTAATAAAAGTAGGGTTAATATGCAAAAACACCCCTAACGTTATCACCCCAACTACACTTCTTAAGCCCCTAACCTAATGTTGATAGCAACTAACACCCCAAAGTTCATTAAGTACTACAATTAAACCCATAAACAAACAATTTCTTTTACAAAATTAATATTTTTTTAATCTATATAATATATAAAAGAGGAGTTTTCTCCCTCCATTTTTTCCCACCATTTTTTTTCTCTCTTCTCCCATCAATTTTTTCATTATTTTTCATCTCTTTTTTTCTTTTACAATTTTAATACTTTTCTAAATAATATCAAATTTAATTTATGAAGAAATATTTAATAAGCATCTTATGTTTAAGTTTGTGACAAAATATTTAATAAGGTATAAAAATAAATTTAAAACAAATAAGTTATTAAAATTTTAAAATATTCTGTTTTCTTTCTCTTTGTTAAAATTTTACAATTCTTTTATTTATGTCTGTGTATGAAAATATTTATTTATATAAAAAAACTTGATGGGAGAAGAGAGAGAAAAATGGTGGGGAAAAATGGAGGGAGAAAACTCTCCTTTTATATATTACTATATAAATTTTTAAAAAAATGAATTTCTTAATTTTGTGAAAGAAATTGTTTGTTTATGGATTTAATTGTAGTACTTAATGAATTTTGGGGTGTTAGTTGCTATCAATGTTAGGTTAGGGGTTTAAGTGTAGTTGGGGTGGTAACGTTAGGGGTGTTTTTGCATATTAACCCACAAAAGTAATAAATTAATAAATTTTCTAAAATAATAGATTATCAAATAAAAAAACATTAATTACACATACAACGTACGTTCTTTCTGCTAGCATTATAGAAAAGAGGAAAATGTACAATTCTAGACTATTTGCTATAGGAAAGGAAAAAACTATCACCATTATAAGAATAGTCAATTTAACTTTTAGAAGGATAAATGAAAAAAGTTCATGTGCCAGTCTAAAATCTTTCTCTCTCCTCTCCCTTTCCTTTTAATTTTATACCCACGAAAAAATATCTTAATTTGTCATTTGGTTTGTCCATATAAAAATATCATAATCAATTTTCAGTAATAATTTATGGATTCTTTTCTTTACTCATAATTTGTTGTCCACTTTCCCCATTCATTAACTTAATTAATATTTTTCACTTTTCTTAATTTGTGGCCTCCTTTTTTCATTCATTAAATAAATAATATAAGTTTTCATAAAACATGTGTCACCCCTCCTTTATGATATTTTTTCGTGGGCGGAAGAGTATTACTTTATGTCCCCATCAAAGGGACTATGTATCATTTTATTTAAAAATGACTATTTATGTAATATTTTTATGAGTGAATTTATATAAGAAATTAAGAATCATCTCTTATTTTGTTTTGGCTACATATGAATTTGTCCCTTGAATGAGCTGATGCGATTGGCATATCTATTGCATGTGCGCGCAAATCTTCAAAGGGTAATTTTATTCATAGCCCCATTTTTTTTCATTGTAGCCCCCATAACTAATTTAAAATAAAATATTTAATTATAGACATTTTTGTCCTCGTAGCCCCCAATTAACTAAACCCTAACCAAAAATAAACTAAAGCCCCCTTTCATATATAACCCCCGCCTCCCACATTTTGTTCCTGAAAAAAAAAAGTTTGATATTTTCTTCAAATATACCATGGTGATATTCATACATATGGGGATCTGATTGTTAGTTGAATAATGACATGATATTTGAATATGCGTTCAAAGAATATATGGGTGAAGAAAAACGATAAAACCCCTCGAAGACAATTTTCTAAAACAAAATGGAGATTGAAATTCTTATGAAATTTTCAGCCAAATGCATATCAATTGTCCAATTGTCCTAGTACATTTTCTACATATATTTCCTAGAAAAAATATTTTTTATTCGTGATTTTTAGATTAATCCATCATATATGAGGCTTCATAGATGATAATACATTATAGTTAAAGTCGTGAACTGTTATTTATTTATTTTTTTTCCAGATTCTTTCATCAAGAGTGATTCAATTGCACCAAGCTATTGCAAAGATGCTGAAAATTTTGCAACAAACTTTTATTTTAGATAATCAAAACGCCATTCTAAGCCAAGAGAAAAGAGACTAATAACACATAAAGCAGAGCAAGAAATCGAGCACTTGTTCTAATAAATTAAGGATGGTGAATGGTGGTGGCTTTGATTTTTAGCAAGACGTTTTGTTAGTATAAGGAGAGACAAGGACAAAAATGTCTATAACTAAATATTTTTATATTTAATTAATTAAGGGGGCTATAAAGAAAGAAAAAGGGGCTATGGATAAAATTACCCATCTTGGATGTATACTTTTCTAATTAGGCCAATAAAAAAGGGAATCGAATTGTCAGTTTTTAGCCCAATGGAGAAAAAGTCCAAATTTATAATCTCGTGTTCATTTACAATATGTGGAGTACATAATTTGAATTACTTAAATAAGAATCATATGGATTTTGATCCTTTTATGGACGCAACTACTCCTTAAAAAAAAAGGTGATTAATTACGCAAGTGGATGCACTTTGAAAGTTCATTCTTGTAATCTTATGCCATTTCTGGGGTTGCGTGACAATCGAGCAGCGGTTTACGTCCGAATCATTTGGATTTTTGTCACATAATTAATTTTAATGGTTTTTTTTTACTTGAATTAATTTTAATAGTTTTAATAACACTTGAAAGAGTCCATCAAAAAAAAAAAAATCCAAATACGTGTATTTGCATATAAACTAATGGTTCTATTAATAAATAAATTTTGATGAGTATGTTTTACCTTTTTATTTATTTTTACAGTATTATTTTTTATACTCTCTATCTACTGAAAACATTTCTTAATTTTAATTTCTTGTTCGTCTACAAAACATCTTCCTAATTTTTAAAACAGTATTATCACTTTTAAATTTTTTACATATTTATATATATTGCCACTAACTATCATCACTTTTTCTAAATTCTGAAGCTCTTCTCCACTCACAAAATACATTTTTTTTAAAGTTAGATAATCCATATATCTTCTCATTTTCTAGGAATTAATACCTCTAGTCGGGTTTATATTTTTAAATTGTATTTTATAATGTTACATATTTTATAGAATAATGTTATTGGGTTCATTTAAGGATAACCAATTTTTCCAAATTAAATTAAATAAACTATAAATAGCAAAAGTTTAATAAATAATGAAAATGTCACGTAGAAATAATGACTAATTTAATGCTACGAAATTCTTAAAAACATAATTTAATTGCATCATCCAACAAAATAAAAATGTCAACTAAACAATGTAATAGGAAGCCATACAAATTAAATTTCTATTTATTAATTAAAGATAATTATGTGAGCTCCATTTACACACTTTACTAATAACTTGAATTTTCTTTTACCGAGTTCTAAAATTTCATAAATCAAATAATTACATGTATATATAATATTTTCAAATGCAATAACAATTATATTGTGTAATATAAGAGAGGAGAAAAAATAGTTTACTTTGAAACTTCTAATTTGTAAAACTTTCTTATTTTAAATCTATTATTTACATGCTATATATCAAATTAAATCTCTTGTCATGATCTTTAATTTGATATGTATATTGAGCATTTTACTATTAACTAAAAACATATTGTTTAGAAAAAAATAAAGAAAAATTCTATCTTTAGTTTGCAAAGAGTATGATTTCAGAAAAATAAAATAAAAATCTCTTATTAATTCACATAAGACCATGAAATAAGGAGAGAGCATGAATCTATTGAATTATATAATGATTAAACTACCTTAATTAATAAGAGATTTTTATTTTATTTTTCTGAGGTGAGATTACATTTTAATGGGCCGTTACATTCGGAGTTGACGTCCTATAGTTCATAGTTATGTGTCACCCCAGGGTATATTTGGTATTGCAATTTAATCTCTTTCCACTTTAATGAGCCTATTCCGAAAATATTGCACTATTTTTTGGTATTGCAATTTAATCTCTCTCTCTCTCTCTCTCTCTTAATAACGTGTTTCCAAAACTCCCAGTGTAGTGGGTCTGGCGATTGACGCAGGTGGAGGACGGCTGTTGTCGCACGTCCTGGTGGAGAGTGGTGCAGTAGTTCTGAATTGCATCCGGACGGCGCAGTAGTAGATGGGGACGGATTGGCGTGAGCTCATAAAAATATTTGATTTATGCATAAAGGAATGCGAGATTTATTATAAATTAAAATTACCACTGCTCACGCCTCCTCACACCAGGTAATGCAAGATTTATTATAAATTAAAATTACCTTATTAGCCTCTATCATAATCTTGCATGAATTATTAACTATTAATCCGTGAAGTAAATCTGGCCGTCCAAAGCAATGAAATCAAAGGCCCATATCAGTTCTTAATTTATAGGTTAAGATTAATTTTTATTTTAACTCTCCCCTAACAGATAATTTAATACATAATCAAATATAATATTGATAATTTATATCAAACCACATTTATTTATCATAGATCTTATTCATGCCGGTTGATTGCAATTGAAAGATCACACAGTGTAAAACATTTGGATGGGATGGAATCATGGAATTATGTGACCAGTTAGTGTTCTTGACCTAAAACCGATAAAAGTGAAAATACACTAATGCATAAGAAAAGTAGCCCAAAACGCGTCCATCCATATATGGACCACAATAGAATTAAAATATTGTTTATAAACATTTGTGGAAATCCAGTTATGGTTAACCTAGCAGTCAAATTTGAGGTAATTGATTGCTTACTACTTAATACTTATAGCTCATTAATTAATTAATTCGTGAGCAATCAAACTCGCATCATGACAGCTAGATAACAATAACATAGTACTCCTACTTTGATGATCAAACTCGATCTATGTGGCTGCCTTATCCGGATGGTCAACAAATGATATTATAATTTATATATAGGATTAAATGCACGTAATATCACCAATTTTGATCGAAATTCAAATTTAGCATGAATTTAAATTTTTTTTAATTTATATGAGTAATTTTACTCCGTGTTCAATTTTAGCACCGATTTATTCATCGATGATGTTAAAAAAATCACGTGGCAACGACGTGTCTTCCAAATGACACTTAACAATTTGTAACTTAAAAAGGTTCAATTTAAATGTGTAACTTAAATTTTAGCACCGATTTTTATTTTTTCCAAATTTAAAAGTTCAATTTTTGCATCGATTTGTTCTTCGACGGTCGCCGACTTCCCTTCATCTCCGGCCGCAGCGCCACTGCTACGAGCCCGACAAAGATTACAAAAGATTTTAAAACCACAAAACCCACAAGATTTTAAAACCCTTCTCCAGGGTGGGGCGGCTTGAAGAGAGAGAGAGAGGGGAGGGCACGACACAAGGGTGGTGTTGTCCGACCAGAGGAGAGGAGAAGGTGGCGGCGATTCTCGTCATTCCCCGTGAGAAGAGAGGGCGGTAGCTGTGGGTTCTGCAGCGGTTGTTGTTGCTGCGTTGGAGGGGGGCGACAACGGTTGATGAGGGAGAAAGAGAGATAGTCATGTGGCTAGGGCTCGATTTTGAGAGGGAGAAAGAGAGATAGTCATGAAAGACCGATGGAGAAAATAGGGGAGGTAGGAGGCGCCGCAGCGTGGCTGCCTATGGCGGCCCTCGCCGGATATGAGGGAGGTAAGAGGCGACGAGGAGAAGGGAAGGGAGGTGTGAGGTTTCTGGAGTTAGAGAGAGAATCAAATGTGTGAGAGAAAAAGCTTGTAACAAAACGTAGCGTTTTGCTTGTCGGTTGGAAAAATACTAAAGCTTGTGCCGGCAAGCCACGTCAATGACACGTAGAATCGAATTTGGTGAAAACAAAAAATGGTGCTAAAATTGAACACGGAGTAAAGTTACCCATATAAATTGGAACTTTTTATGTTCGTGCTAAATTTGAATTTCGATCAAAGTTTGTGATATTACATGCACTTAATCCTTATATATAATATATATAATATGCGTTAATTTTGGTTGCAAATGTATCATGAAAAAACGAGAATAAGAAAAGAAGAGAAAATTTTATCATTTTCACTCTTCTTTTTTTATTTCATGTTCCCTAGGGTGGAAAACATAGTTTATCATATCAATTCACCGAAAGAAATATCATCACGTCATTATATTATGATATTATTATCATTAATTAATTGAAGCGAAAATGAGAAAAAACGGATATGATTACTCGAATTTTTATCCATCCCTGCCGAGGAAAGTTATCCACTCTACGACATGTTAACAGAGTAAAAATATGATGGAAATATATCTCTTCCACTCTTCCATCAAAGAGACCTCGAAATTCATTTATTACATCAACCAAATCACGAGGAGGAGGTAGATGCTAACAGCTAGGGTTTGAGGAAAACACACTAATTAGCATGCAGCTACATTTATAGATTCATGCATGTGTAAAATAATATTTTCAATATTTAACGAAGACGACAAATATTTGCAAGTATATAGCTAGCTTGCATAACTTAATTTATATATATTTATAGAGCAATAATAGAGAGAGAGAGAGAGAGAGAGAGAGATGGAGGGAAGAAAGAGGAGTTTGGTGAGTGGAGGGAAGTTGGTGGTGAAGCCAAAATACAAGCATGGTTTGTCTTCCTCTCAGATTCATTCACTGAGTGCTGTGTGTGAAGCTCTAATACCGTGTATTCCTACCAATGGAAACCTAAATTCCAATGATACTAATGGAAAGCTTCTTCATCACTCCTATTACTTGTCTTCGGCTTCTCATCCTCCATTTCCTGATGAGGTACCTACCTACCTATATATACTAGTAATTTCCTGAAAATAAACTCTCATATATCCATTTCTTGGTTTTTGACATGGACAGACAGCAGAGCTGATAGTGAAGAGAGGGATACCCAAAGCTGTAGTGGTGGTGAGCCTTGTGCTGAAGCTGCTGTCGACGCGGCTGGGCACCCTCTTGCTGTGCGGCGGCGCTTCTCTGGATTGGAAATGGCCCTTCCTTCATAAATTCTCAGAGCTCTCCGTCAGCAAGAGAGAAGCCATTCTCCAGAAATGGTCAAGAGGGACTCTGCTCCTCCCTCTCAGAACAGTCTTCTTCATGCTCAAACTCACCTGTTTCTACACCTTCTTCTCTCTGGTAACTCTCCCATCTTCATATCTACCATGATGCCTCATACTTGACATCAATGTCAACTCATTGCAGACAGATGAAAAGGGCCAGAATCCAGCATGGGAATCGATAGGATACCACGTGGAACAAGTTGAAAACTCAGCTGATTCAGGCGAGGAGAGGCCTCTCGACAAGGGCATCGTAGAGACCGAGAACCAAGCCGATGAGACGACACTGAAACAATCCCTCATCCACAAGGGGCTGCAGGTCACCGACAACACGAAAGACAACACCATCAACATCCAATGTGATGTAGTGATAGTGGGCTCCGGCTGTGGAGGAGGAGTTGCAGCGGCCGTGCTTGCAGAGGCCGGCCTCAAAGTCGTGGTGGTCGAGAAGGGCCATTACTTCACAGCACAAGACTATACTGGACTGGAGGGACCTTCCATGAACGAGCTGTATGCATCAGGAGGGATCTTCTCAACTCAAGATGGCAAGATCATCCTCCTTGCAGGGTCCACAGTTGGTGGTGGTTCAGCCGTCAACTGGTCGGCCTCCATCAGAACTCCGGATCACGTTCTGGAAGAGTGGTCGAAAGAGAAGAAGATTCCCATGTTTGGAGGGGAAGAGTATCAATCCGCCATGGACAGAGTGTGGAGAAGGATAGGTGTGACAGAGATGTGTGAGCAGGAAGGCATCCAAAACCAAGTTTTGAGAAAAGGGTGTGAGAAGGTGGGGTTGAAAGTGGAGGGAGTGGCCAGGAATTCCACAGAGGGTCACTACTGTGGCTCCTGCGGCTACGGCTGCAGGAGAGGGGATAAGAAGGGGACCGACTCCACATGGCTCGTCGATGCAGTTGACAAGGGTGCGGTGATCTTGACAGGGTGCAAGGCAGACAAGTTTGTGGTGGAGAGTGATGGGAGTGGCAAGAGATGCAAAGGGGTGATAGCAACGGTTGAAAGCAGCAACATATCAAAGAAGGTGCAGATTGAGGCAAAGGCATCAGTTGCAGCTTGTGGTGCTCTCTACACACCGCCTCTGCTGATTTCAAGTGGGCTGAAGAACAAGAATGTGGGGAGGAATCTTCACCTCCACCCTGTGTTATTTGCATGGGGATACTTCCCAGAATCAGAATCACAGCTGCAGGGAAAGAGCTTCGAAGGAGGCATCATAACCTCCATTAACAAGGTGATGATCCAAGGAGAGGCTAATTTTAGCACCATCATAGAAACAGCTGGATTAGGGCCGGCATCCTACGCGGTGTTCCTGCCGTGGGTGGGAGGGCAGGACATGAAGGAGAGGATGGCCAAGTACTCCAGAACAGCGATGCTGTTCGCGTTGATAAGAGATGAAGGCTCAGGGGAGGTGAGGGAGGAAGGGAAGATAACCTACAAGTTTCATGAGCTAGACCAGAAGCATCTTGAGGCCGGGTTGAGGCAGACGCTGAGGATCTTGATAGGTGCAGGAGCAGCCGAGGTGGGGACATTTCAGAGCGACGGGCAGAGGCTGGAGTGCCGGGGGATCAAGGAGGAGGACGTGGAGGAGTTCTTGAAGACAGTGGTGGCAGCCGGAGGGCCGGCCTCCGGGGGGAAGTATTGGAATTTGTATGCTTCGGCGCATCAAATGAGTAGCTGCAGGATGGGGGTTGATGAGAGAGAAGGTGCAGTGGATGGGAATGGGGAGAGCTGGGAGGCTAAAGGGCTGTATGTTTGTGATGGGAGTGTGCTGCCTACAGCTATTGGTGTCAATCCCATGATTACTATTGAATCAACTGCTTACTGCATCTCTACCAGAATTGCACATTCTCTCAACCAAATTTAGAGAATGTGGCCATGTTTTTCCCATGCCTTCACTTCACTTGTTTGCTGGACTAGTTTGTATCTTTTTGTATGGAAATAATGATGTCGATGTGCATTGATCTTCACATGGAAGAGGCAGTGTGTTTATAACAGTGAAAAAATAAGTATTGGATATACACTACGTTTTGAAGAAAAGAAAATCGAATTCACACAAGAATTGAACCCAACCATATTTTCTAGTTTAAAGAACCGGGCCCTACCTAAAGCTACTCGAGCAGCTATCTCAAACTCAAACTAAACACGTGAAAGCAGTGAGATTAAAAAATTATTTTGCTATCTTACCCACAATATATTTTGTTATTTATGTATACCTATAAAATTAAGTATAATCTACAATATATTATTAATCATTTGCATTCTAGCCGAGTGGAGCTCAAATTATTTAGAATAGGCCACAAAGTCTTTTACATAATCAATCAAGCTCGACGTGCACAAAAGCTCGATCAAATATAAGTCAAGCTGCAATTCATTGCTTCTGCTGAACTCGACTATACGACTAAAGTACAAATATTTAGGGTGTTGTTCTCTGCTGATAATTACAAATTATTTTCACCTCCACGGCATAAGTCATTGTTCTATTATTGAATAGAAATAAAACCATGTCTACAGCATAAGAACAAAATCGCCGTAAGATCCTGGTAGTACAAAACTCATCTGAGACTAGAAAAAAGAAAAGATACTGTCTCAGAAATCAAGAATGATTATGAAAGTTCTCCACACACCGATGAAGATAGGCTTGAATTTCACCGAAAGTCACTACTTCTAAGGAGATAATGAATCGGTATACAAAAATTATACTCAAAAAGGACAAGCGTGAAAAAAGAGACCTCGATAAGTTCTGGCCAAACTAGACAACATGTCCTCACTTTGCTGAGGCTTTCACTGCTTTCTCAGCTGCATCATCCAAATCTTCCGCGGTAATCAAAGTCATTCCACTTTCCTGTAAAGAATAAATTTTTAGTGACATACATCACATTATTTACCTACCAAGTTTCGAATGAGAGATGTTGTTTCAAGTTCACCTTCAAAATTCTCTTTCCTTGGTCTACATTTGTGCCTTCAAGACGGACAACAACAGGTACCTTCAATTGAACCTATTACAGTAGCCCAAATATATGTGAGAAATGTACATGCCCAATCAAAGACGAACAACCTTTTCCCTATAAGCAAATTTTCGCATTTTTGCCCCATTTTAGGCCAAATCAACCTGTTTCCATTAATATTTCAAACCCCTTAAACAAGGCCATAGTTAAAGGACTAAAGATGAAATTTGCCTTGTTTTCAGAAAGGTCTCCCTTGGCATGCCTATCTCTAAACCCATTAGTTTTGTTACTCATGAGACTGAAGAGGATTGAGTCCTTGGATTCAGAGTATTGGGTGTTTTAAGTATGTATTAATGGTAAAAGTGTGTCTGATTCAGAATTTTGGAACAGTGTCCATATTGTAGATATCAGATAATGGCCAGTTAAGTGTTATTGTTGTCTTATTATATTGGTAGGTTTACTCCAGATTATGAAATGATAATGGATTACATATAAAGTTTGAATATAACAAGGTTAGTGCCTCGAGAGAGAGATGGGAGCTGAAGTCAGAGAGAATAAAAAGATAGGGCTCAATGCTGAACACATTTCATCACTTGGTTAGGTGGGAGGAAGAATCCTGGATTCGAAGTCCAGGTACCAAAAATCCGCAAGACAAATTTATGGAACGGGAACTGACTTCTATGATTCCCGACCCCAGAACAAACACACAAATGATTATGAGAACTGATCAGTCGTCAGATTGGTGTGGGAGGAGGGGCAATTATTGAGATATATCTCTGAGCCAGCTCAAAGCCAACAAGAAGAGCATGGAGAGTTCAATCCTTGCCAAGGACGAACTCAGGCAGCATGCTTAAATCATGCAGGTAATGCGGGGATAGTGTTTCCAACATGATAGGGCTCAAGCAACCTGGAGATCTTATGGTGCAGCTTGTACCTTTAATAATCTTTATTTCTTTAGTTCTGTTTTCATTAGATCGAGTCTATTAGTTTAGTTATTTTTGTGGCCCATGTATGAATGGGATTTTGAGTTTGAATAGGAATCTAGGTTAGCATTCACAAAGAGGACTAGCTTTTTAAGGTTTAGTACTTTTTTGGAGCAGAAAGATTGGGACAGCGCTTTCGCTGTAGGGCCTCAGTTTGAGGAGAGTTTGTTTTTTGTTTTTGTGTTTTTTTTTTTTTTTGAGGAAAGAGTTTGTTTTTGTTAATTTGTGAGTTAAGTTCAGTTTATTTATTCATGAATTACCTTAACTCCATCACGACAGCAGGCAAGTGAACACTTCACTACAATCCACACTAGGTCGTGGAAGCAAATAGTCCAAATAAAATAGTCAAGATATTGAACAAGAAACATATGAAAAGGTTATATGCCACACCTAGATAAAAGAAGGAAGGTTGACAAGTGAAAGGATAAATGAATAATAAAAAGTGAAATTTAAATAATTTTCAGGTTGAACTGTTATAGGACTTAGCAAAAGGAACCAGAGTGGTGATCCAGATTTACAGTCCTAATATTTCAAAAAGCAGTCATTACACATAGGAAAAATCCAATCAGTGTATCTTTTACCTGTTTTGCAGCATTCACAATTCCACTGGCTATTACGTCACACTTCATAATCCCTCCAAAAATGTTCACAAGAATAGCCTTCACTTTGTCATCTGACGTCAAAATTTTAAAAGCTTCCACAACCTGTTGAATGAATGTAACTGATGTGGTGAAAATCATAACCCAATCCCTGGGTAGGACAAAAGGAGGAAAATATCCATAAAATATTGTGTCCTTCAAAATTTGAAACAACTCTAAAAGTTTGCAGACCCATATACTAATTTTCAGAACTCAACATGAATGCAATGATCTTAAGGAAAAACTTCGCAGCATCAAAATCTAAAGAATGTCATCACCTGGTTTTCTGAAGCATTTCCCCCAACATCAAGAAAATTAGCAGGTGTTCCTCCATGTAACTTAATAATATCCATTGTGGCCATGGCCAAACCAGCACCATTTACCATGCAACCAATTTCTCCATCTAAACCAATGTAATTCAAGTCAGCTTTAGCTGCAGCAACCTGAAAATTCATAAGCAATATTAAATAATTAATAAAGACCGCCAAATAAGTTTTATCAGCTTCTGTGAGAAAGACATCTATGAAGGAGTGGAAGGACCACTATATCGACAATGGAATAAGAGTACCTCACGAGGATCTTCTTGAGTTGGATCTCGAAGAGCAAATATCTCTTTCTGACGGAAAGCAGCATTATCATCAAAATTTAGTTTTGCATCAGCAGCTACTAACTGGTTATCGGCAGTCTCAGCGATAGGATTGATCTGTTAAAGAATTTTTTGATAAAATCAAGTCATGAGGGCTTTTATGCTGAGCTACTACAAGCATTTCTGGAACAACTAAAGAAAATAATGCGGAGAGCAAATCATATTGGTTACCTCTAATAAGGTGCAATCACATTTGCAGAAAAGTTCATACAACTTTTTCACTTGTTCAATTGAAGCATTTCGATCAGCCACCTTTGGGGATAAACCATCCACTACCTTGGCAGCATCCTCATCAGTGATTCCTGTGAAAACATTTATAGGCACCTACCGCACAGAAGATTCAAAATATCAATTTGAGGGAGGATCCGCATCGAAAAAGTGTGATTAAACTACCAGATGGATGCATGGAAGAGATACTAACCTTTACAATCAATTCTGGATGTTTTTCTGCAAGATCTTCGATACTTGTTCCTCCCTTTTTACAGGAAATAATAAGCTGCGAGATTTAGAGACGAACACGGGCCTCAGTATATAGATAGTTTACTAAATTTCACATCTTAATCAAGCAGGGACAAATACATTTGGTATACCACCAAAACACAACCTTATGGTTTAAATATTCTTTTCCATATGGAATAGTTCATGGCTGCTAAAGCAGGTACCTCAGATGCAATCACCAGCTTAATATATGACATAAGCAAAAAAAACCAGCTAATTATTTAGGGAAAGTAAGAACCCTGTGTTCCTTCCTCTGTAACACAGTAAATGCACCACTTACAACTGAAACACGAAAGCAAAAGGCTCGGTGGACATACAATATGCTGAGATAAACTGTTAAATTTATGAACTTACAGGACCAGCAGTTATACGATCAAGAGTTATGGCAAAGTACATCTCATTGACCAGGGATAACTTCTCAGCCAAATAAACCTGCCAAATTAGATGGGGAATTCAATGTTGCTTTTCATAAGGCCGTATATATTTTCTCCAAAGAGATTGAGCAGAAAATGTTTCCTGGGTAACGAAATGTAATGATATTACTATCTTCAACACAAAAAAGTATATGAAAAAAGCTAAAACAAAATGAATATGAACGTCGCGAAAGTCCAACTCATTGTCGGAAAAAGAAAAGATGTTTCATAACCATTTGTTTTCTTTGTTCTTAACAAACACTAATAATTATGGAAATGAATATCAATGATCCTTCACAAGAAAATATAAGCGACGTGCTACACAAAAATAAAAAACAGCAAAAGAGATTAAGAACTGCATCTCAACAAGAATAAATAATACTGAAAGAATATTTATGGATTTCATCCCACTTGTAAGACCACAAATATGTTTAGTTTCATTATAGAAGTACACAATTGATATCAAACCTTGCTGACAATTTTTCCTTCAGGTCCAGATTGCTTAGTGACAAGCATCTGCCCAAGCATTTTACCTGAAACAACAAAAATATAACTTGTTGCATTATTTGTTCTAAGTAAACCAAAATAATTTCCGAAACCCGTGTTTTATCAGAAATAAACATATACTTATCCATTTTCTTTAGAATGATGCTAACCGGCATGAAATTGGTGGCTATGTTGAAAATAAAGGTATATCATGGTGTCCCTAACTGTTAATAACATGCAATTATGCGATTTTTCCTAACACGTTTTCTTGCAGGAGAGAAAAGAAAGAGGTAGGATAAATGACATGGTGTGGAAGAAAAACCATAACAACTTTTTGATGCAGCAATCAGAACTACTTTTTAATTCATGGCGTAGGCTTTTAGAAAATTTGAGTTCATCCTATACAATTATAACTATAGAGATGGGGAGTGACTTAGAAGAAGAACAAATTTGCCAAATGGATGAAAACCCAACAAAATTTATGCATTGCATATATGATTTCCATATGAAAGGCAAAACGTTTTATATTATACCAGCTACATCCTCAGCCTTGTCAGCCTTTACTATATGAACTCCCCCTTGAAAACCATTTTTAAATGTTCCAAGTCCTCGGCCACCAGCAAGGATTTGAGACTTCACAACCACCTACAACACCAACATTTACCTCTACAGTTCAGTCACTTTTGCATACCCTAGGAATCAAAGACCTGATCAATATCCGTGTCATTACCTCACTTTGGTTGGGAAATACTTCCCGCAGTGCCTTCCTGACTTCATCAACTGATCCAACAGCCACACCTTTTGGGACATTGATACCATGCTTGCCCATCAGCTCAGCTCCCTAACATAATTACATCACGTTTTTTAGACACGTAAACTAGAAATGGAATGTTTCCACCTAAAAATGGTTAAAGGTTTGGTTCATTTCTGCGTTAGGGCATTCACGTATCACTAACACGAATTACGTTCCAAATACTAGCACCCCAAAATTTGAAAAAGAAACACGAATTACAATAGCGTAATTCTGATCAAAATTGATTAATACATAAACAAATACAACGAATAAGACCACTCGAAACAGATCGCTAAACATGTTAAATAAGTTACGTAGTAAATTGACAGGTCTGTGCACAGAAGACGTGAGAGTATTTGTGTTACAGAGGGGGGAGACCTGATACTCGTGTATGTTGAGGCGGCGTAGCTGTTGCTGCTGCCATTTTCCGGCGACGGAGAGAGAGCGGTTAGCTAGTTTCCCGAGCAATCCTCTCACCATCTCTTTCTGTGGTGTTTACCCCTTCTGTTCAGATCGATTCGCGAAAGATCGAACTGAAATACAAAATTCAAAGAAATAAGTAAATCGTGCGGCAGAACCCTACCGGAGAGCGAGATAGGCGGAGGTGCCGGCGGCGCAGAAACTGACCTTCGCCGGAGAGAAGTGAATTCACACAAATACGCTGATTTTTTCGTTATGTGGACTTTTGACCTTTTTATCCTTTAATACTACTTTTTTTATTATTCAATTATGGCAGAGGGTTTTTTTTTTAGAACAATTATGTCAGAGTATTCATGCATTTAGCCTTTCCTTTTGCCAAAATTCGTTTAGTTGAAAGATATTTTAATTTTCTTTAGATTCGTTTAGTTGCCAAAAATGCAAAGTCAGTTAATATACTCCCTCCGTCCCACTAAAGTTGGCTACATTTCCATTTTGGGCGTCCCACTAAAGTTGGTCATTTTCCTAAAATGGAAATATTTATCATATTCTATCTCCTACTTTATCACATTCTCTCTCCTACTTTATCACTTTATTACATTCTCTCTCATACTATATCACATCCTCTCTCCTACTTTATCACTTTATTACCTTCTCTCTCTCACTTTATCACCTTCTATTTCTTACTTATTAACTACACACTTAAAATACTAATCTACAACTCCTTAATTTCCGTGCCGAAACGAATGTAGCCAACTTTAGTGGGACGGAGGGAGTAATCATTAATCATAATTATGAATTTATATATTGGATTAGAAAAATAAACACGTCTTCAAATGTTGATTTTTGTAATTAGTTTTTCTAATTATGGTTTGGTTATACTCTTTAATAAAACCAGTACACCCACTCGTGCGATGTACGACGAATATCGAAATTGAACGAAATTTAAATAAATAAATATAAATATTAAACAAAATTAAAATACAAACAAATGCAAATATATTCTAAAAATAAAATAAAATAATCCACATCAATTACTGAATAAAAATCCAAAATTTAAAAAGGTAAATTTTCATCTTCATATAAAGTGTAATCATAATTATAGTATATTGAGCAATTGAAAATTTATTTATTATATGAAAACACAGTTTGTGGCAAAATTGTAATTACAGAATCAATCAATGGATATTTATAAAACTCAACAAATCATATATCCTATATATTTTCTCTCTCCTCTCTCCTCTCTTTCATCGTACGCATTCTTCAATTTTCTATTTTCTCTCTCTCTCTCTCCCTCCCTCTCTCTCCCTCCCTCTCTCTCTTTCTCTCATATTCTCTTTTTCATATTTTGATGATTTTTTTTAAAAAAAATTAAATTTTGTTTATAAAAAATATTCTATATATATCTTATATTAAAGATGATGCAAGATCTTTGATTTGGTATCAAATAATTATTCAACTCTTTTATTAGTATTCTAATAAATTATAATAATATAATTTATTTTCCTACTTATCAATTGAAGCTTTTCTAATAAGATGACATAGGTAATGAGCTATCTTGGAAAAAAATTAATTTTATGCATGATTAGTTTATGTTTTAAAACTATATATTGTGATGTGCAAACTCTTTTTTTTTATTGTTTCTTCGTTTCTTTTAATTTGAATGATGTGTTTATTCTATAATTTTAAGAAAGAAAATAAAGTTTTCCATCAAATAGATGGAAAATTAAAAATGATACTTTTCAAAATTATAAAATAAAATTAAGGATCTTTACTGAGTACGTAATTGATGTAGATTATTTTATTTTTTAAGAAAAAATAATTTACATTTGCATATATTCTAACTATATTTAATATTTATTTTTTATTTATTTGATACATCATTTAATTTATTTATTTTTGATAAATTAACATGATTAAATAAAGAAATTTAAAGACCGCGCCACAGGGCCTCGAACCCAAGACCTTCGGTTTTAGACATTAACCCCTAATCGCTTAATCGATACACACGCTACATCGTTTAATTTTAAATTTTTAATGCAAAATTATGTCTGTCGTGCATCGCACGGGCGAATGTACTAGTTATTCATTAAATGTTAATTAATTCAACTATTTTGTTTCTTTATTATATTAAAGAGTTCTAAAATGAATCAATATAATTTCCTACACCTTAGTTGAATATAAAAACAATCAAAAACTCTATTTTCATTATTTTTTAGATGGTTTAATTACCAGATTACAAAAAATCAATATTACTGAAAAAATCGAAAGCAGTTTTGATCATGTTTCTGTCATTACTAAAGAAGAAAATTCTTCTGATGAAGAATTTCAAGTTAATAAAATTATTAAAGTCTCTAATGTTAAATTTTTTTATACAAAAAATACACCTATCGATTTTCAGATTGAAGACAATAAAGATTTTGTTCAATTCAACGGTGAAGCCATCACTGAATGGAATATTGATGGAAAATCTGAATATCAGATTAAAACTATTGTTAAACAAATGCTTATTTATTCATCAGCAGCCAAAATCAAAGGTAATAGTGATAGGCAAATTGCTCCATTCTCATTCTATGAATTTCATAGATCACAGCAATCATTTCTCTTTTTTTTTTATCCCCCTTTTACAATGTTTTAGAAATTAACTTAGAAGAAAAAAAAAACAAAAAAAAAATCTCATCCTTAAATGAAAAAAAAAATGTTGGAAGATCTGGTGGATGATCGTGAGCTTATTTGTTAGCCACGGATAATAGAGAGAGAATAATAAAAATTAGGATGTGATTGAAAGAAAAGGATAAAAACTGTATTCTTCGTGTGAGCGAAAAAATAGGATAATAAAGTTGACAAAAGAAACAAAATTTTTAAATAAACTGTCAAACTTCCGTTAAATATTAGGAAGACTCTCTTAGAAAAATGACGGTAAATAGGATGTCGTTAAACTGTTTCTTTATATATTATATAGATTTATAAATTACCCCCCAAAAAAATTATAAATTATTTAGGAGTTATATGCTTCTTCAAAATATTTGGCAAAATAAACTAAGAGCATCCACATAGCCTGACTCGAGTCAGGCGATGTCTTGAGTCGACCGATGCGGGCCTTGTTGGCTTGAATCTTGACTCGATGTGATGAGTCAAGCTCATCAGTCGTATATTCAAGGCACGTGTTTACATGCGCCGTAATTAAAAAAATGTTAAAATTTGAAGTTTAACGGATGTTTTAGTTGATTTTTATTTTGAACATTTTTTTGTTTTTTCTTTTGCTTTTCAACGGCTAATTTCAAATAAAATAATTCTTCTCCCTTTACCTATCTATTCCTCCCTCATCCTCCCTCATATACTTCACAATATCATTCTTTTTCAATTTCTTCCTCAACCTTCTCTCGATCTTCCAATTTTTATTTAATGGATCTCAACTCCCCTCGATTATTTTTCTCTAAATTGGACCGGTGATCTTTCCGGTCCATACTACCAACCGAACCTCTCGGCGATGAATTTGGGAGAGGATCCTCATGGTGAAGGATATACCACCAATATCGAGGAAGGCGATGGCCTACAAAGAGAAAGAGCCGGCTAGTGTAGGCAACAAGAGGGGATGCTACACTTGTACACACAAGGAGACCGATCTCATTACATGTGTGTGGATCGAGGACACCAAGCCATCTATGATGTCGACCAAAAAGAATAAGCCTATTGAGGGTGAGTATTGGATCGAGTAAACACCATGGTGGTCAAGTCGTTCACCATTCGCCAACTCAAATTGCATTGGACCCATGTCACTGCCGAGGTCAAGCTTTGGGAGGCTACATGGGTAGAAGCCAATGCTAAGTGACCAAGTGGTCACTCCGACGACATGATCCAAGAAAAGGCGCAAATGCTATACACATTGCGCAGTAAGGGCGTTACATTTAAGTGGTGGAATGCACGGAGGATTCTCCGAGCAAACTGGAAGTTCAAGTCGTTGTACCTCGAAGGAGACGTTCATTCCTACAAAAGATAGAGACGTCGGAGAGGGCGATTTCACTACCTTGGCCTCAAGTGAATAAATTTCATATTCCCGGCCAATAGGTGACACGGAGGCGAAGGAGAAGAGCAAAGCGTTGGAAGGCTCGAGATTTTAAAAACTAGTGCGATAATTACCATGCTACCTTATAAGTTTTTACACTACTTCTTAAAATTTGTATGCAAAATTAGAATTTGATAAAAAGTTTAGTAATTATCACACCACTTTTTAAAGTTTGTATACAAAATAAAAATTTAATGAAAATTCAGTATTTCACAGGCAATCTATAATATATTAAAAGATAATTTTCAATTTGAAATTGATTTCAAAATTGAGTGGCAATTTTGTAGTTATAATAAAATTGAAAGCTTATTTTTAAACAATATTTTTTTATTTCCTTTTTCTATCTTCTTATTTCTTTGCTTTATTTCTTTCTAAACTTTTTAAATTTGACTAACTATAAAATATTTAATATGCATATCAAATTAAAGATCACGATAAGAGCTTTAATTTGATATATTTTATATAAATATTTAATTTAAAATATTGAATTTATATTTATTTAAAGATTAAAATTTTTAAAAAATCTCTCTCCTCTCTTATCTTTTTTTGAATAAGTTTATTTTTTATTTTTAGTTTTTTTAACTAATTATTTTTGCTTTTTCATAAGATCAATTATTATTATTATGAATTACTCTATCCGTCCCACGAATCTTGAGTCACTTTCCTTTTTCGGCCGTCCCATGAATCTTGAGTCATTCTTTATATGGCAAAATTTTTTCCCTTTATTCAATATTTCACTTTTTCACTTACCACACTTAACACACTAAATACTACTCCCCGTCCCATTATTCATGGCCCGTATTCCTTTTTGAGCTGTCCCATGTTACTTGGCTCGTTTCCTTTTTGAGCCATAATTAGATAACCATTAACAACTTAATTAACTTTACTATTTAAAGGTAAATTACTAACCCTAAATCTACCCAACCCCCCTCCCGCCGCTCTCTGCTCTCTTTCTCTCTCAAATGCCTCTCGCCACCTCCCGCCTCCTCCATCGCCTCCACCCTCCTTCGCGCCTCCACCACCCTTAGGCCTCCCACCTCATGCGCCGCCTCTGCCACCCTCGTGCGAGCTCCACCGCCTCCACCACCCTCATGTGCGCCTCTACCACCCTCAGGCCTCCCGCCTCATGCGCCGCCTCCGCCACCCTTGTGCACGCTCCACCACCCTCCTGCGCGCCTCTACCACCCTTAGGCCTCCCGCCTCGTGCGCGCTCCCCGCCTCCATCATTTTCCCTTCTCTTACTATTTTAATTTTTGATTTTTGATTTTTGCTGCTTTTGATTTTGAAGTTTTGAGTTTTGATTTTTGATGTTGCTATCAATCGGAGCAAGAGAGGGGAAAATGGTGGTGTTGGCTCTGTTGCGGCTCTGTTTCAGATTTTGGGTGAAAATGGTGGTGTTTCAGGATCCGATAGAGAGAAATGAGGTGGTTTTCACCGCTGCTTCGTCGGAGTTTGAGTCGAACCAATGACAATCGAACTGTGGAAGGAAAATATGAGAGGAAGAGTGAGAGCAAACGCCGCAGAGTGAGAGCAGACGCCGGAGAGATAAGATTAGGAATGACGCCTTTTTTGCATTTCTGTTCCAGCCCCATTTTTTGGCTGAATTTTCAATTATTTTTATTTAGTTTATTGTATAAAGTACTTTATTAAGCAAAAGTGTTAAGGAATAAAATAGTTGAAAGAAATACCTTAATCTTGTGGTCCCTACTACTTTTACAACTACTTTAGCTCTCCTAAATACCCGTGCCGAAAAGTTTTGAGCCATGAATCATGGGACGGAGGGAGTATTTTCTTAATTTCCGTGCCGAAAAGAATTGACTCAAGATTCGCGGGACGGAGGGAGTATTATTTTATTTTTATTATTTTTTAAATATTCGGCTCAAATATATTCAGTTAAAATTATTTCTTTTATTATATTTATAAATATAATAATTGAGTTAGTATCAATTTTATATAAATACAAAATTATAAAAAATATTTCCCGTGCATTGCACGGGGTGCAAATGCTATTTTACCTATTGATCCTATATTAAAAAGGCAACTCCCAATTTGAAATCAATTTCAAATCAATTTGAAAATTGAGTGGCAATTTTGTAGTTATAATAAAATTAAAAGTTTATTTGTAAACTATATTTTTTCTTTTTATTTTATTTTTCTTAACTTTTTATTTTTTGTTTTATTTCTTTCGAAAATTATGAAATCCGACTAATTACAAAATATTTAATATGTATATAGAATTAAAGATCACGATAAGAGCTTTAATTTGATATATTTTATGGGGTTATTTGCATGTAAATACACAAACTTTCAACATTTTCTAGTTTTTCTCATGAACTTTATTTTTTGAATCTAAATACACGAACTTAGCGTTTTTCTGATTTTTCCCATATTTTTTTATTTTCCCCAAATTGATGCTAACGTGGTCGCCAGAGCTGCTGACGTGGAATAACCGTCATAGTTATAAGTGGTGATTAAGAACCTACCTGTTCGCCATTACTCCAGCCGACTTTAACGCTTCCGGACCACGAACAACACTGTCGGGCTAGGTTTATTGAAGACTACTAATTCTACCCCCAATTAGAGACATAAGTTAAAGAGTGGAGAGAATTGACGGAGATTAGCAGAGAATGTCAGCAAGAATTGATAAAATATATAATGAGTTTATCTTTGTTTTTTTGAAGAATTTGTGTTGTTTACGCAGAGAATGAGATGCATTCTATGACTTTATTTTTATTATTATATCTATAAGTATGATAATTGAATTAGTATTAATTTTAGAGGAAACTTATAAAAAAAATACCAACTTTTAAAAGTGATATGTTTTTAGCCCCTCTTTAAAACTAACTCTTTTATATACCAAAATGAATTAAAAGACTAAAATACCCTTTACGGTCCCCATCACTTTAATTTCGCGCAACATTACACGTGCCCACGATCGTGCCCATCGTGTCCATGATCGAGTCTAGTAAATAAATAAAAATTCAAGGTCAATCAAGCTCGAATAAAGGAGGATATCGATTTTTCTTTTTCCTAATTAAATTATTAACTCTATAAAACTTTTTTGTGTCGTACAAATTTAATGTGCTGATATTTCAATTTTTTCATTGTTTCTGGGTTTTTTTTTAATCTAATATGAATGTAATTAATGGTGTATGAAAGGCTGAGAATCTCTAATATGTTTGGAAATATATATATAGTCCAACATTATGTTAATGATTCAATGTTATTTTGGTTTCTTTATTTTCTTTTCACGCAATTTTAATTGGTGAGAAGTTTATGCACAGCCGTTAATTATATGAAGATTGAGCCTCAAGCATGAAACCGTGAAATTGCAAAGGTTGAGAAAGTTTTAAAAAAAATTACACTAGAGGAGTGAAGGGATAGAGGGTTTGATTCTTTATCAAAACTCTAATTGGGATCCACGTCAAATTTTATTCAATTATATTTTAATTCACGTGGATCCTAATTAACAAAAACTTAATTGTTTTAATAGATCCCTTAAACAATGACTAGATGGTGTTGAATATAGAAGTAAAAGGATCATATGAAACGAAAAATTTGTACAAAAATCTATAGAAATAAAAAGTCTTTGTACAGAGGCCTTAAAAAGTGTTTTGCATGTGGTTTACAAATTAAAATGAAAATAAAATAAAATTGGGAGATGGAGAGTTAGAAAGACCATTGTAGCCTTGTCGAAAGCAAAGCAATAATAAAATGTCGGGAGGACCTTAACCTCACCCAAAGTAGAACATGAAAAGGAAACCATCAAACCAAATCTACTTAAATACCCATACCATACACTTTTACACATCACAAGAGCGATTTCAGCGACCTAGCCTTGATCGGTTTTCTCACCCTTTTCTTCCCATTAACATTATCCCTCGCCTCCTCCTCATCATCCTCATACTCTGTGAAATCGATCGCCGCCGCCTGCATTTCAACATTTTTGATTATGCTGCTATTCTTATTGCCTCTTCGCTTGCCCCACCGTGGCCCGAACCCCGAATAGTAGTAAAATTCATAGGGATTGGAGGTTGCCGGAGCCTTCTTGGCCTTCAATGGTTTCCTGGCGCCGACGTTGCTGTAAGTTTTAACCATGGATAAGTGGTGCTCGGCCAGCCGCCCACGACTAGGCTCCCTATCATCCAAACCCAACTACCGCTAATGTATGTATAGTAGAATAAATATGGGATCGTCTTTCAGAAATAAATGCCGACGAATAAAAGGGAAGGGAAATATTCGTGTAAAAACCCTAACCAAATTATAATGCAAAGAAATGGAGAAAACTATTCAAATTCAATTAGCAGTAAACGGATTACCTCTCAGAAACGGAAACGCAGTGCTCGGAGCTCCCATTTCCAGCACGAACATCGATACCATTCACCTGCAGAGAAATGAATCCGATTTCGAGAAACCCAATCACGGGGGAGAAAATAAGACAGAGAAAGAGAAAGACCTATGGAAATTCCGGATTCCTAATGCAAAATAACAGCAGCAAATCGAATAATTAACATTTTCTGCAGAACCCTAGCGGTGGGGGCGGGAGAAAACCCTAGAAGAGATACGGGAAGAAATGCAGGAGAGTTGGAGAAACATAAGAGGGTGGCGGCGGCAGATCTGCGGCCGCGAGGGAGCGATAAATGATATAAACGAACCTGAAATGGCGGAGGAAGAGGAGACGGCGGCGGCGAGAAGGTGATGACGTCCCACGGTGATTGATTGAGCAGACAGACATGAGTTTGGAGGAGGGCTCCGGCCTTGAGGGACGACGTCGCATAGAGCAGCGGAGAAATCTTGGCGTGCTTGCGTATTCTCATGGCGATGGCGGGGGCGGAGGGAGAAGTTTGAGAGAGGGGGCGAGGGGCCGTTGAGCACGATGAAGTAGATCCAAAATTGCTTTTGTTTTTTCTTATTCCCTCTCTCTATATATATTTCTGTTTCTGTGTATAGATAGGCGTATTTATTTAGTGATGAACTTGAATACTCTTATTTGGAGTTACTATTAATTTATTACTAGTTTGTTGCAGCCTT
Organism: Salvia miltiorrhiza; assembly: GCF_028751815.1. Lineage (NCBI taxonomy): Eukaryota > Viridiplantae > Streptophyta > Magnoliopsida > Lamiales > Lamiaceae > Salvia > Salvia miltiorrhiza. The sequence goes on from NC_080389.1 coordinate 52,006,505, forward strand.
GCAGGGAAGTCATGGTCCCACGTCACTTGAATTCTCCACTGCTTGTATATTTTATTTTATTTGTACTCATTTTTTTTTATTAACAAATATATATATATATATATATTGAAATTTAAAATGCTGTAATTCTTAATTTATATATAAAAATATCTTTTTTTTTTTTTTATAAACAGAAGCATTCTATACTCAAAACTTAAATACTATTTGATGTTGAAGATTTTACTTGATTTTTTGAAAAAAGTATTACACATTTAACCCATTTGAAAAAAGTATCTTTTTTGACATATAAACTTAAGAAATGGAGCATTTTTGTCTATTAACACACATATATACAAAAGGACATTCAAATGATTATTTTTGTTTAAAGTGTAAATGTGAGAATTGTCTTTAGTTTTTTTTACTCCCTTGGTCTTAATTCAATAGGTCATATTTCCTTATCGGGACGTCAGATTTTAATAGGTCACTTCTTGAAATGGAAAATCAATACATAACAAATATCCTCAGATACTCATTATTTACACCAAATGTCATTGTACCACACACATAATTATCTCTTCTTTATTTTTCTCTCCAACTTTTTGGACAAATATATCCTCAAAAAAATTACTTTGCTCTCCTATTTTAATATAAACTACTCTTAACATTTGTGTCCAAACCTTATGGCCTATTCAATTGGGATGGATAGAGTATTATTTAAATCTATGGTTAATATATTATTTATTATTTGATGGATAAATGCAGCATCTCTTTAAATTATATTTTTTGTAATAAATTTTACAATGAATATAATAATTTTATAAGTTTAATGCAGTATTCTTAGTTAGTTTTTACGATAACCACTATATATATATATATATATATAGAGAGAGAGAGAGAGGTTTCATTGGAAATGCTCAATGTGTTGAGAATTGAGAATTCGTCCGAACAGTTGTGAACAAGTCATTTTATTTTGATGAACAAGTCAATACATTTTATGAATAAATGTTTCGGTTTGGGGTTCGAATTCTGGAGGTGAAGAGATTTTTAACAAATTAAATAAATAAGTCTATTTGTTAATTATATTGGTATCTTCAAAAAATTTATAATTTTGTTCATTATTCTTATTTCTTATGAAAAATCAAATTCTCAATAAAATCTAACTCTATGTGCGGTTGTGTGTATATACATGTGTAAATTATTACTCTATTATGTAAAATCGATTCCTTATGCTTCTGCTAATATGATTTCAATTTGATTTTTATAAATAGATTTGTTGCCATTTGAAATAGGATTGATAGCCAAAAACATATGTTCTTTTTTTTAAGAAAAAAAAAAATAGCACGACAAAAAACATGGAGTTTACTGACTGCGATCGTCGTCGGAGAAACAAATATTGACGGCATGATGCCGCCAATATAACCGTCTTCGGTGGCGACATTACTGACGACGTTTCTTGCCATCGGAAATTACTGATAGTTACGCTGTCGTTAAATACCGCCGGAGTACCCTGGTGGATTGTCGGGTGATTTACCAGTCATGTTACCGACGGCCTTCACCGTTGTTAATTACTGGCAGTAATGTGCCGTCGGTAAGTCTCGCCAGACCTCACGATCGCCAGAGGACGGGGCCGGTCATATTACCGGCGGCGGATGCCGCCGCTAATTACCGACAATGATATGGCCATGGGTAATTTTTTTTTCCGAAAAAATATTTATTTATTTTTAAAAAAAATCAATCTACTTTATACCCCACAAGTATTTTGGTATTTGTACTGTATTTCAATTGCATACGTTTAGAAGAACTTCCCAGTAGGTCATCCATCTTACTTGTGCTCTAAGTCAGGCACGATTAACTTTGAAGTTCATTTCGAGTAGTCATCAGTACAGAACACGCGTATTATTGATATAACAAGCCCTATTAATTCATTTAAACTCTATTTCAATATACAATATCATACATTCATAACCTTAGAATATTTCGAGATGAAATCTAAGAGATGTAGTAAATTACCGATCGATCTCGTTTCCGTCGGTATTTTTATTTCAAAAAAATATTTATTTATTTATTTATTTATTTATTATTATTATTATTATTATTATTATTATTATTATTATTATTATTATTATTATTATTATTATTATTATTATTATTATTATCAATCTAGCTTATACCCCATAAGTATTTTAATTTGGTATTTGTAATGTATTTTGAACTCAATTAATTGCACACGTTGAATTCAATCTAGCTTATCTTTTTTTTTTTTAAAGTACATATATTTCTCGACTTAATTATACAATCACAACATAACAAATCAATCAACACCAACACATCCAATAAAGTTCAATGATCATATGAAATAAATTGTTCAACATAATATAAATGTAAAGACGAAGTGCAAGTGCAATGTTGTTCCAAAATATTCAAAATCTAAACGAAGAGTATAAATATGCAGAAGTCATGACGATGGGGGAGAGACCTAATCAAGTAGGGGATCGAGGACGAGACTGTGGCTGACCCGACTACCTGATATACTGCTCGAACATAGCCATCCGTTCTTCAAGGGCTTCACGTGCTGCTCATTCTGCAGCCCTGTCCTCATCAGCCTTCTGCAATCGCTCCTCCAGCGTGGAGATCCGTGTCTCATACATCTGTTGTGACATCCCCAAGTGACAGTACCGTCGTGACCTCCCGTGATGTACGATCTCCAAGTAGATCTCGTTCAGGTCATCTTGTCCTGCTCCTTAGCAATGTGACGAATGTCCGCCTAATTCATACATAACAATACATTAATTGTTAGAAAATAAATACATTTCACTATATATTACTGATGTTTGAATAAACTTAAACACTTACATCAAGGGGGCGGAGTGGCTGTAAGACTGAGATGTGAGAGGTACTTACCTGGAGGTAGGGGGAGGGGGCGCGGTGGTGGTGGCGTGGCGGCGGCGGTGGTGCGGCAGTGGCGTGGCTAGACATAATAGAGGGAGAGCGGGTCAAAGTGAGAGCAACCGGGTCAAAGAGGACGGCGGTGGCGAGCGGCGATTGACAGTGTTGTGCAAAAGAGGGATAAGGTGGAGGTAATGTGCCCTAACTGCACATTCTGCCCGTTTTTTAGTTCCAAAATTATCGACGACACTTGCCGTCGGTATTATCCGACTCGTCCCAAGTATACCGATGGCACACGCCGTCGATAGTATTATTCAAATAATAAATTAATATTCACCGACAACGTCGGTAATCACCAGCGGTCTGCGTCGTCGGTAACATTACCGACGGGCCTCGCCGTCTTTCTTGCCGTCGGTAAGTAGTCGGTGATTATTCAGGGCAAACTTGCCCTTGGTATTTGGCGAGTTTTTTTGTAGTGCAGACAGGGGAGATTGCTGTCATTTTTATGGAATTAAAATTTGTGATGATATTTATACCAAATAATATAACTTCAATAAGTAGGTTTCAATCAAACATGAGACATTCGAGCAGCAACACTCACATATTACTATTATCGAATTGCAGGGTGTGTTTCTTTAAATTAACATTTCGCCCTCATGCAATGCACGAGAAATATTTTTATATATAATAGATACTAAGTTAATTAATATATAAAAAATTTATAAATGCAATAAAAATTTAATTTTATTATAATATATAAATAAAATATTATAATCACTTTATTTAAGTACATTTATGAACATTAAGTATAATTAGTTATTTTTTTCAACTATTTGTACATGTAATTAAAATATTTAAACATGTATATATATTAGAATAGATATACAAATCAAGCCATTAAATTCAAGATAAAACACAATTATATGTATATTTGAGCTGAATATAGAAAGAAATAAAAAATAAAGAATAATTCACAATAATAAATATTATGAAAAATGAAAAAATATTAAAAAAATAAGCTAAAAGAAAAAATAAAGATAAAAATAAAAAATAATTGAAAAATTAACTTATTAAAAAAAAGAGGAGAGTGGGGATATTTTCTTTAAGGTTTTATAATAAACAAATATAGTCTTTGTATTTTAAATTTAATTTTTACATAAAATATACTCCATCCGTCCACGAATTAAACTCTCATTTCATGCTAGGCATAGAGACTAAGAAAACTGATAAAGGTATTGTGAGTGAGATAAAAGGGTAGTGATAATGACGTTTGATTAGTAAAAAGGCATTGTCACTATATCTATTAAATAGACATAGTTTTCTTAAACTTTAAAATTTTATCGAGATCTTTAAGTTGATATACATATCAAATATTTGAGGATGAAGCGCAATCTGTTGGTAAGACGCTTCTCCTTCAATCAATATATTGGGGTTCGAGTCACCTAGAGGGTTAAAGTATGAGTGTATTTTTCCTTTCTTTGAGTAATAACATTTTAAAAAAAAATACATATCAAATATTTTATAAATAGCCAAATTTCACAATTATAGGAAAAAAAAAATAATAGAAAATAAGAAGATAAAGAAAAATAAAAAAATATTTGTTACATATAAACCTTCAATTTTATTCAATCAAAAAATTGTCATTCGATTTTAAAATTTATCCAGAATTGATTTCGAATTGAATGTTTTCCTTTAGTATATTATTGATTTTTACTTTCTTAATTGTTTTCTTTTCTTATTTTATAGATAGAGCACAATTTTTTTATTTTTATTTAATTATGTTTTGAAAAAAATATGTAATACTATATGTCTTGAACAAAAGATCATAAAATAACTTCTAACATGATATGTAACAAGTTTTTTATTTTTTATTTATAACGAAGAAATTATGATAATTCAGAGTCTAACATATTAAAATATTATAATTTTAAGTAATAATGTTTTCCTTGAAACTAGAAACCTCATTTGAACATTTTTAATTTTCCAGTTTTTCTCTATTTTAATTTTTAAAATTATGTATTTCTATTTTATGAAAAAATTATTAATAAGATATTATGTAATTATAGAATAATAGCATATTATATATTATAATTTATTTTAATAAATACTAAATCAATATATAATCTCTTTTACAAATTTACTTTTTTTAGAAATTTTAAATTTAGTTTTATAGTACTCCTTCCGTCCACGAAATGAGTACCCATATTTCCTTTTTCGTCCGTCCACGAAATGAGTACCAATTTCTCTTTTTGGCAAGTGTACCCCACACATCTCTTTAATTAATACACTCAAAAAGTGGGACCCTTAAACTATTCACACTACACTCCATATATTTCTTAAAACTCGTGCCGTCCACAAATGGGTACTCATTTCGTGGACGGAGGGAGTATATCTTTATTTATTTATTTTAGCTATAACTACAGAGGGCTCTTATAGTTAAATAAAAATGCGATGAAATTGAATATTGATAGTTCTTCTATTAGTGGAACAATTGAATTAGTTATTTTTAATTTATAAAAATAAAATATTTTATTATTAAGGAAAGATTATGGATTCAAATTTTGATTTGAATTGGAAAGTTATTATTCATCCCATAATTATCCTTTAATTATCGTGGAGGATAATTATGTAAATAGAATTTCAATTAAAAGTGATCATTTTCTTTAATTTTGAAAATATTGCAAATTGACAAAAATATCCATTTATGTATATACATAATATGTATCTTTAGCACTAGTCTATTCTAATTGCATATATCCACAAGGGTAAATATCACTTTTTGGCCCATCGTTTGAGCGTTTTCTCAAATATATCCCACCCTAAGCATATTTACAAAACAATACCTATCGTTTCAATTTTTTCTTATTTGTGGCCCGCAAAAATTTTCCGGCTACCGGTAAATGACGTGTTCCGGCCAAGTGCCATGTAGCTATTACACGTCAGCATTTAAAAAAAAGAAAAAAGAAAAGAAAATACACATCGTAAGTTAAAGAATAATAGAAAATCCCACCTCACCTCAATTAAAAACAGTTCATCTCCTCCGTCTTTCTAAATTGCTCTCTTCAGCGCGCCAAAACCTCCACCATCGTCTTCAACCTCCCCAGCGCAGCAGCATAATCCTCCATCGTCTTCAACCTCCCCAGCGCAGCAGCATAATCCTCCATCGCGACCCCCTCCACCTTCGATTTCTCCCTTCCCCCGCCTATCCCGCCTATACCAGTGGTGAAATCCCTGGCCGCAGCTCACCGCCGGGCAGAGAAAAGTGAGTAAATCGATCTGTGAAGCTGCCCTGCCCCGCCCCAGCGCCGCCCTACCCCAGCGCTGCCCCGCCCAAGCGCCGCCCTGCCCCAGCGCTGCCCCGCCCCGGCGCAGTCCTGCCCCGCCCCAGCGCTGCCAGACCTCTACATATATTGGGACTCTCTTCTTCACCTCTCTTCTTGAGATGCGAAGTTCGTGACTGCCCATTTCTTACCGAAGCTTAGAAACAATGCAAATAAGATGGGCTCTTCGCTGCCCTCCATTCTGCTGTGCCCATTCCATCTATGTAGCAACCAAATTGAACAAATCAAATGTCACTCACAAATTCAACCATACAGCAACAGAGATTCAAGATACGAGACCAGTGAAATTCGATTTTCATATCTTGATCAAAGAGAAGATAAATTTTGTGGAACAAGAATAGTGAGTTTGCTGATTATGTTTTGATCTTATATCCCACATGAAAGTTGAAATATTAGGGAATGACAAAATAACATCAATATTGCATCTCTATAAGCAAATACATATCAAGAATAATCAATATATCTTCAAATTCTGCAGCAAAACAAACTCAAACCACACTATTTCCATCAAACAAGACACCAAATGCTGGAACGCTGGGGCAGGGGTGCGCGGCGCTGGGGCGGGGCAGGGCTGCGCCGGGGCGGGGCAGCGCTGGGTCAGGGCGGGGCAGGGCTGCGCCGGGGCGGGGCAGCTCTGGGGCAGGGCGGCGCTGGGGCGGGGCGGGGCAGGGCTGCGCTTGGGCGGGGCAGCGCTGGGGTAGGGCGGCGCTGGGGCGGGATTTTCTAAGTGAGGTGACGAACCGTTTTTAATTGAGGTGAGGTGGGATTTTCTATTATTCTTTAACTTATGATGTGTATTTTCTTTTCTTTTTTCTTTTTTTTTAAATGCTGACGTGTAATAGCTACATGGCACTTGACCGGAACACGTAATTTACCGCTAGCCGGAAAATTTTTGCGGGCCACAAATAAGAAAAATTTGAAACGATGGGTATTGTTTTGTAAATATGCTTAGGGTGGGATATATTTGAGAAAACACTCAAACGATGAGCCAAAAAGTGATATTTACCCTATCCACAATTATCTCCTTTCTATCTAAATGTTTAAGATTGTAAATAAGTCGACCTATTCAGATCTCAAATCGACGGGGGCTTGTTAAAAAATTTAATAAACTAGCAAAATTCAGGCCTCAAGTCAAGATCGGTAAGCTACGACTACGAGCCAATCTTATGCCTAATGGCGTTCGATTCGTGAGGCTTTCGAATAATCTATACTGTATTCAAAAAATCAACTCTCAATTTGAAATTAATTTTAAAATTAAATGACAATTTATAATTAATAATAATAAAATTGAAGATTCATTTGTAAACTATATTTTTCTTTTTATTTCCTTTTTCTTTATCTTTTGGTTTTATTTATTTCTAACATTTTAAAATTCGACTAATCATAAATATTTAATATGTATATCAAATTAAAGACCACGATAATAGCTTTAAATTGATACTTATATACATATTTAATTTAAAATTTAAAAGTTATATTTATTAAAAGATTAATTTTTAAAAAAATTCTATCTCTTTTCTCATCTTTTTTTTGAATAAATTTATTTTTTTATTTTTTATTTTTGCTTTTATTTTTTTAATTATTATTTTTGCATTTTCATAATATGTGTTTTTAATGTTATGAATGTTTTTTAATTTTTTTTCAATATTCAGCTTAAATATATCAGTTAATTTTTTTTAATTATATTTATACATATGATAATTGAGTTGATATCGATTTTATATTAATATAGAAACATAAAAAACGTGCATTGCACGGGATGCAAATGATAGTTTACATTAGTATTTTTAAGTAAAAATTAATTTAATGATAGAGAGGTAAAATTGAGTGCTTATTCTAATAATCAGACAAATATTAATAAATGTGTATGTTGATCTAATGGTGCAGTGATTAGTATCAAATGCTAAAAATATTAGGTTCGGGTCCCCAATGTGTCACAAGATATATAAAATTATTTATTCAACTAAAAAAATATACAATACTCATGAATAATAAATATAACAATGGTGCTAAAGATGTCAATGCAGCCCGAAACCCGTGGGCCGGCCCGAATAACCCGACAAAATTACAGGGTCTATCTAATTGAAAAATCGTAACCCGAAAAAACCTCCAGCCCGATTAGCCCGCACCCGATTAACCCGGAACCCGATAGGGCTAGCCCGAAAACTCGATGGGCTGGCCCGGTGGGCTGACGGAATTGTGACTGATGCATTCAGTTACAACTTCTGTTATGTTTAGATCTATGGTATTTGCTTAAATATATATATGTAGCCTCATTAAAAAAAAGTGAAATTAATAACGGATTTTTTGTAGAAATTGATTATTAGTATCTCATTAGTTAGAAATTAATTATTAGTATCTCATTTTAAAGTGATACCAAAATTTTTTTTTTCTGTCAATGAGACGTGCGTGCTAATTATTCAGTAATAATCCAGATTGATTCTAGTGCATTGATACATGTTAAATTTTACTATCTCATTTTAATATAATTTTATTTATGTAATCTTGAATATCTTATATTTTTGCATTTCATGCTTTGCTATATAATTTATATCTTTAATATCTATGTATATTTTATACATTATACATTAGATCATTAGGAATAATAAAATACAAATGATAATTTTATTTTTACGCCTTTAACCTGATTAGCCCGATGGGCTAGCCCAAAACCCGAAAGTTTAGGGTTAGGGTTGAAGATTTACAACCCGAAAAAATCTCCAACCCGATTAGCCCGCACCCGACTAACCCGGAACCCGACAGGGCTAGCCCGAAAACCCGATGGGCTGGCCCGATTGACATCCCTAAATGGTGCATTTAAATCGATCATAAACTTTTAGGAGGTTCTTAAGAGCATCTGCAATAGGGTGTGAATGCTCGGCTCAAGCCACCCCGAGTCGCACGCCGCACCGCTGCCGCACCATGGGGCTCGAAGCTCGACCCTCCCCTTCGTGCCCGGCTTGAAGGTGAATGTATACGGTGCATGCTATGCACACGTCTTAATTAAAAAAAATGAAAATTTTGAAAATAGCCAAAATATATTTTCATTTTTTTATTCTTTTGATCGTTGGCAACAGTCACACACACATTTTTAATTTTTATTTATCTAACTTATTCATTTATATATACTCCAACTTTCTACACCAAAACAACTTAACTCATTCTCCATTCTCTCATCTTCTTCCAACTTTCTACATTTCTTCTTCAAAAATTGGACCGCGAGTTCAACGAATTTCGGAAAAAATCAAACTCAATCTTCGGGCATTCCCACTTATTCCTTGATAGGGTTCTCGCCCTTCTCTCAAGGCTCGGAAGCCTTTGCCATGGGTCTTGAAGCTATTAACTTGAACGAAACTCGTTTCGTTCAAGACAATAATACAAAGATTTCATCTCTCCCAAAAACAATAAGATCACGCACTGGCTACACCCCAATGAAGATCGAGCTCATGTGCACGCTGTGGACGGAGTCCACCCACAATGCCATATATCTATGGTGTCGATCAAAAGGCACTCACATATTGGGGGGAGATTACCTGAAAGTTCAACGAAGCTCGGCCTTTCGATACTCATGCTCGCGACAACAAGCAGTTACAATTGCACTTTCAACGCGTCTAAAATGACGTCAAGCTATGGGAGTCCATCTATGAGAAGTCTCGCGCCACTTGGGAGAGCGGAAAAAGTGATGAACAAATCAGTGAGCAAGCACAAGACAATTATCATGCCAACCATAGGGCTCCATTTGAAGTATTTCAAAGCTTGGAAAATTTGCGTGAATCTCAACGTTTCACATCGGTTGGCGATGATGTCAACTCGTCGAAGCGCTTGAAGGGCTCAGATGGGGCATACACGACGACATCCTGGGAGCCAAGCATAATGACGACTGACGAGGCCTATAGGTCAAAAAGCGGCAAAGCAAGATAAAGGGAATGACAAGAAAGTGGAGTCTTCAACATACGGGGACAAAATGAAATACTACGACGCAATGGACCGCAACGCAAAAGACATCGAGCTCTTCAGCCACACTCAAAGGAAAGCTCTCGACTTCCAAATTCTCAATGCAAATAAATCGAAGATAGATACATGAGAATTGGCAGTGCACAATTCGCTGCTCGAGGAAGTCATGAAGCGTTGAATATTTATGTAACTTTTTAATTATAGTATTTTATTTTAATTAATATAATGTTGAAATTTTTTATTTAATGAAATATTATATAGAATTTTAAAATTGATGAGGTTAATTGAAACGAAATGAAAATAAAATAATTAGAGTTCTTTGTTGGAGAGTGGGGACTCTTAAATTGGGATCACCCCTTGGAGCCCCAAATACTATGGATGCTCTAAGATAAAGAGTTGGAAATTCCGATATGAAATAGTAGAGTTAAATGGGTAGGTAGTGATGCATTTTCACTACTATCTTATAAAAGAAGTTGGAAACGAGTTCCACCACATCATACATCAAAGATTCATAACCTTTGGATAATTAATAAGCTCTCAACACCTTCTAACGATACGATTCCCAATTTCAATATCTCCATGACCCACACAAGCTTTCTACTTTTTGGACAATCTCTGCTAAAAGAATGAATGAATGGTGAGATGGCCAGATTTGGGAAATTTGCAGCCTTTTATAATACTAAATTTTAATTTAGTAGTAATATAAATACCATAACTAATTTATTCCATATGAAGAGGTATTTCTCTTTTCAAATTGATCCACAAGCTTCCTGGGAGGGAAGTTTTGTCTTATAAAAAAGATTTGGGCTCAGTTTTCATTATTTTTAGTTTAATATTTTGGGCCTCACTCTTTTCTTCACTGTGGATGTTTAAGGCCCACAAGTGGTGAGGGCTTCGGCAAATATTCATGCATATTTTATTTTCCAACAAAATCGATATCTTAGCTCTCTCTAAGGGGGGTGTATTCGTTGTGGAATTTGATGGATTTCTATGGATTTTAAAAGTCTGGGTGTATTCGTTCAAGACTTTTAAAAGTCTGCAGAAATCTGGGTGTATTCGTTCAAGACTTTTAAAAGTCCATATAAACCTGGGTGTATTCGTTCAAGACTTTTTAAAATCCATACAAATCAAGGTGTATTCGTTATTCCATTGACTTAAAATCCGGCCAAGAACCACGAGAATTGAAATCCATGAAATTTTAAGCAAGCGCTGAGTTCCAACGCCCGCGGCAAGAAGCCAGCGAGCGCTGGAACTCAGCAATCGCTGAGACTCCCACCCCCTCTCAACGATTGCTGCACAATTTAGTTCAGTAATGGATCCAGCAATCGCTGAATCAGCTGAAGCAATTTCTCTCACATTTTCAGCTTCATTTTCAACAATATAACTCCGAACAAATCTAACCAAATACACACTAACAACGATTCAACAATATGGTGCCGGCGGCCGGCGTATTGTTACAGGGCGACCGGATCCCGGCTAAGCCGATGGTGGTGCCGCAGCTCCGGTCGGCGCCAGTGCCGGAGGTTGTCGCCAAGGACGCTATCATCGCGTGGTTCCACGGCGAATTCGCGGCGGCGAACGCCATCATCGACGCACTCTGCAGCCACCTGCAGGAGCTGGAGAGCATCGGCAGAGGGGCAGATTACGGTTGCTGAAGACGGCGGCGAGACGGTGGTGGTGGATTCGCCAGAAAGTGATTACACTGATTCAGGTAAGTGAATAAATCATCGATCGTTTTTGTGATTAGTTTACTCCAAATTTTATCATTATATACACAATTTGGGTAAGTGATAAACTCGTTTGCAATTTTCGCGATTTCACTGATTAAAATAAGCAATAAATTCTGGATCATTTAGATGACCAGTTTGGATCATTCATCGAACAGTGCAAAGCTATCATGCTGAATCTTACTTCTGCAATTATGTATGCAACCCGAGGTGTATTGCCTTGTCCCTTTCTTTTGTATTATTGATTTTCTTACATCATAAATGCTCGCTGGAACCCAGCGGTTGCTGGGTTTCCAGCGCTCGCTGGGTTTCATGGAATTGAATTCCAAAATTATCCCGTAAAGTTTTCGAAAATCAGTGAAAATCGGGGTGAAATTCAACCACGAATTCTTTGAAAGTCGTCTGGAATCTATGTGAATTCCACGGAATTTAAATTCCATTGACTTTTTAAAGTCTGTGGAAATCCACAACGAATACACCCCTCTAAGACTCCTTTTATTCCATGTTTTATATAACCTGCAATATGAGGATCTTATATTCTAAGTCAAGAATTAATCCAGTTAGGACTAGCTAGTCCGAAATTGAGTGGGTTGATCTGAATGATATTCTTAACTATCTACCTTATAAAATATGTGAAAAGAGTGAAAAATTAATGAAAATATATATTTTTTCATCATTTTTTATCAAAGAGATTGTATCCTAATACTTATTATTAACTTGAGGAGGAGGAAGGACATGTTGCTTTATTATTAGAGATGTGAAGAATCAAGAAATTGTTCTCAGGACAAGGGTACTTTTTTCTAGGGTTAATTGCATCAAAATACACAAACTTTACTCCCTTTTTCATTCCACACATGAACTTTGAAATTTACAATTTTAATCATGAACTTTGCAAGTGTTTCAATTTTTCCTTAAAACTGAATTTCCCCCAATTTCATGCTAATGTGGATCCTATGTGGAAGCCGAAAGTGTGCCACTTATTTCACCGTCCGGCACATGAAACGATGTCCTTTTTTTTAGGGGTAAACGACGTCGTTTTGTTTCAATTGACGAAATTGGGTTTAAATTTCAAACTTTGCTTCACGAATTGAACAGCAAACCCTCACAATTTCTTTCATCCACTTCTTCCTCCTCGCATTCTCACTCTACTACACGAATTGAACATCGAACCCTCACAAAACGCTGCCTCTCCACCCTCCCACAATCCCCATTCAGAGACAGGTGACAGCGGCAAGCTACATCATCCATGGCTTCTCATTGGGAATGCTGACGCTGTAGAGAAAGCGGTCGAGGTAATTCTCGGCGGGGATGGCGGAGAAGCCGTTATGAATGTTGATTTTAAAAATTCAGTCGACGGGTTCCTTTCTGGGTAGAGAGAGAGAGAAGGCGGCTTGGTGGTTGGAGTTGGGGTTGGTTTCTTTCTCCTTGGATAAAAGGGACTGGAGCTTGTCGTCGTCCCAGAAGAGGTCTTGCTCCAGCAGAAGCAATGGGGAGAGGGAAAGATTTGTGGAGGTGATTTGACTGTGGTCGTCTTCGTCATCGTTGTCAACGTCTCTCCATTTCTCTTCTTCGCAGTAGAGGGCATCGAGCAAGGATTTCTCGGCGATTTGCTCGATAGCCATTAATGATGAGTTGATAAGAAGTGGTTGGGATGAGTTGTTGTTGTTGTTGTGTTCATTATACAAGAAAAGAAGCGAAAAGTAAAGTGAAACAGTCCATTATTTTTCTCTCTAAATTTGAATGGGGACTATGGGAGGGAGGGGAGACTCAGTTCTCAAAAACAGAGAGAGATGAGATAAACGACGTCGTTTTGTATTGCCACGTCATTTTGTATTGACATGTGTGACATACGCGTGGCATCTAAAAGGACACGTCAACTTTCCGGCTGTTGAAATTCAATTTTAAGGAAAAATTTGAAACATTTGCAAAGTTCATGATTAAAATTACAAATTTTAAAGTTTAAGTGCAGAATAGAAAAGTGACTAAAGTTCGCGTATTTTGGTGCAATTAACTTTTTTTCAATACGTAAGGATGAGTTTTAACTTCTTCAATTAAATATATGTTAAGGCTGCGAAGGTGATTTTGAATTAAACATATCTTGAGAATTCCCACATAGTAATTAATAGGGTTGGTTTTTTCCTTTCCTAGCATTGTGAAATCAAATCAACAAAGCGAAAATTCGTGGGCTGCGCGATTTATATAATACTAAGAATTTTCCAGACCAAGCATTAAATAAATAGAACGATATTTCGTTTCAAACAACCAAAAACCAAATTGAGATGTATCTGAGGCTGATATTTTTTTTGAAACGATTTGAGACTGATATTTATTATGATAGTCAAAATGCAACGTTATTTGAGCTAGGAATTTGTAGCTGAATGGATCATATGTTCCATAATTTATGGTTTCTAACCGAGTTTCACTCTTAATTTTATTATTTTATAGTTGTTTAATACCAAAAAATATATTATTATATAATAAACTTTAACTAATATTTATTACTAAAAATTAAAATTTAAAAAAAATTTATATACCCTAACTTTCAACTAATTAACCTAATAATCAATGGTCAATTTAAACAAATATAAAAAATTATAAACCCTAATTGAACGAATGAATCCTAATTAATTATCTTAAAAATATACTGAAATGTAATGAATTAAATTAAAGAAAAAATAATTAAAAATTAGTAACAAATTGAAAATGGAACACATGAGATACCAAGAGTGGAATAGATAATCTCATGTGATTGGTAGGTAGTTGAGATCTCAGGGTACATGCCTAGCGGCGGAAATAGTAGTTTGGAAAGTTAAAGTCGAATTTTTACCACAAAGAATACTAAAATAAAAAAGTTTTAAAAAAATATATAAAATTATATATAAGATAAAAATAAACAAAATAAAAATTGGCTAGTGTTAAGCTTCCCCAGCTCTACCCATGTTAATATGCCTATCAAGAAAATCTTAATTTTAAAGTTAAAATTCAATCTAGTAAATTAATAATTGTAAAAGTTAACTAAAGTTAAAAATACGAAAACCTATGTGAAACAGTCTCACCATCAGTCCATCACTATAAGGATCGAAGTAATTCTGTTGGATATAAAATGACTCAACAAGCAACATAAATACTCCAATATATTTTAGAACATTGCTACTTATTTTTTATAATGTTGCATTTATAAATAAAATTGTTACCTATATCTTTAACTTTCAAAATTTTGGTTGCTGAGACGAAAACCAGACAAACCAAAAATTTCGATTAATTGGTAGCCTAGCCAGAATATAGAAACGATAAAACGTCAAAAGGAGTTGGAATTTCTGTTTTTTATATATGGGAAAGATAACCAATTAATTAATATAAATAATTTTTTTGATGGTATGCATTTTTTGCGTGTTGGAAGTATCTAAAATTTTAAATGCAGAATACCAGTCATATTTGTTTGAATCTGAAGAAAATTAGTTAAAATAACAAACAACTTTAACAAGGATGGCTAAGCGAAGTACAAGTTGTTCATTATTCTATATATATTAACTATGAATTCGTTGTGGTTTATCATTGATTGTTTAAATTCAAAGATAAAACATTTTTAAGGACGTGAAAATGGACGGTCTAATAGCTTATTATTATCTATGTTGAGAACATGAAATTATTGTTACTTATTTAAACCATAGTCTAAAATTGTTTGCGAACTTGGAATTTTGTATTATAGTTAATTTCTTGTAGACAAATCAAACAAATTAATCCGTGGCCAGCTGAAAATTTTGTTTTTTGGAATACGTTTCAAATTAGATTAATATTAATTAATTAGGAGGTTTTGTAATTGTTTACAAGTTTGTCAAATACTTTTAACGTAGTAGACTTGGCCTGGTCTTTTCATCCAAAACTTTCGTTTTCCTCTTTAATACCATATTCCACATGGTTAGTTTTTTCTTGAGGGATTCCACATAGTTAGTTAGATGTATGTCATATTTTTATTTCATAATTATTTTAGATTTTGAGTTATGAAAGAGTCTGAGAGTGAGTCATAGCATCAAATTATAAAAATTGTGGAATATACCAAATAAGATACAACAAAAAAATGAATTGTGTGAACACCTACGCCTGCGACCCACGAATACTTATAAAACTGAATTTTCTATTCTATTATTTTCTTTTTTTTTGGTATTGCTTGCACTCAATTTATAATGTGTCATTCACCATGTAAATATAATGTATTTTTTATTTATTTATTTTTTAATTAAGAAAAATGAAACGATACAAATTGAACCGTAAATCTCACTCTCTAACCAGAAGAGTCTATCTCATCATTTGGATATTCACGACCCAAAATTTTCTGGTAAACTATGTTGACGTTTATAACAATCATATAAAAATTGTACTCCCTTCATCCGCGATATCGTTTCCACATTTGCCATTTCGATCCTTTCGCAATATCTTTTCCACTTCCATTTTTAAAAGTAGGGTTCACAAACTTTCACTCACGACGATAGTGAGACCCAAACTTCACTCACTACAATATCCACGATTATCTACTACTATTCGTCACTTTTCTTAAAACTCGCGCCGTCCACAATGTGAAAACGATATCGCGGACGGAGTGAGTATATTGTACAGGGATACACACTATACAATAAGGACATTTCTTATTGACAAAATTTAATTCTCAATTTTTTTTCCCTATTACGGCTGTTATTTTCGATACGCATGCATTGAGTAAATCTTAATTAGCTTATGCTATAATGAAAACTGCACAAAAAGATAAATCATAATTAAAAAACCAGGTACAACAAGCTCAAATTTATAAAAGCATATTGGTGAAATTTGAAATTAAGATATTTAGCATCAGGAATATTCAGTGCACAACTAATTAAGCACCAGTAATATACCTTATTCCCAATTTATTGAGAATATATTTAATAAAGCACATATAAGTAAATCCGATGTTGCTCTTTAATAATGAACTAACATTCCCACCCTGTGCAATGAACATTTCCTATTCCTACTAACTTTCCTCCTCCCTTTTGAGTAACTTAATGAAAAGGCACATAAACTTTTTTAGATCCACATATTTATTATACTCATAAAATTGACGCCAACTCAATTATCATACGTATAAATTTAATTAAAAATAATTTTAAGTGAATATATTAGACTTGAATACTGAAAAATAAAATATTATGAAAAGGAAAATTTAAAAAAGAGTTAAAAATGAAAATGAAAATGAAAATAAAAATAATTGAATTTCAAAAAAAGATAAGAGAAGAGAGAGAATTATCTTAAATTTTAATTTTTAAATAATTATAACTTTTACATTTTAAATTAAATATTTACATAAAATATAGTATCAAATTAAAGCTCTTATTGTGATATGCATATTAAATATTTTATAATTAGTCGAATTTCACAATTTTAAAAAGAAATAAAACAAAAAAAAAATAAGAAGATAAAGAAAAGAAAGATAAAATTAAAAATATAGTTTACAAATAAACCTTCCATATGTAACCACAAAATTACCACTCAGTTTTAAAATCAATTTGAAATTGATTTCAAATTGAAATCTTGGTTTCTTATGTATAGTATAGATAAGCATGGTTGCATGATATTGGCAATTTTTTTTATTGAGTCAATAACTCTTTATTATTATTATTATTATTGAATGGCTTCACCTTTTAGAAGTATATAGTGGTTTAAATGAATCTAAATATATTATATATGAAATATTTTTTGTTGTTGATCATGAAGATATATAGTGTATTCATCACTTTGATTGAATGAAGGTCCATAATTCAAATCTGTTTGAATCAATAAATTTTTATAGCGAATTTATAATATTTCATCGGAACTTATTTTATATGATAAATTTGATTCATATAATAACTCAACTCTATATATGTATTTATAAGATATAATTCCAAATTGTATATTCATTCATTTTATTTGTTAAACAATTTGAAGAATGTATGTAAAAACGATAATTTCTTTCACGTAATATATTACTAGCTACTAGAACATAAGATGGCACGCATGCGCTTTTAATTACAATAAATTAAATACAAAGCAAAAGGATACCATATTTTCTAATTATTAAGTTTGTACGTTT
This sequence comes from Salvia miltiorrhiza, assembly GCF_028751815.1. Taxonomy (NCBI): domain Eukaryota; kingdom Viridiplantae; phylum Streptophyta; class Magnoliopsida; order Lamiales; family Lamiaceae; genus Salvia; species Salvia miltiorrhiza. Next base: position 52,024,492 of record NC_080389.1, read on the forward strand.
TTCAAGTTAAATCAAAAGTTATCAAGGTTTTGGGCACGGTATAAATTCATGGCTCGAAAAAACAAAATTATACAAGTAAATAAAAGAAGAAGTTTAGTTAGAAATAGAAATGGCGAATGCGTCAACTCTGCAGTCAATTATTCCATGTTTGGCATCTTCTCCCTAACTTCTTTTGCATACTTTTCCACTGCATCATTTCATGATGTATACAACCCATACACCTCTTATCTCTACGCATTATTTAATTGGTTGCCCAATTCTTCCATCATATCTACCTACGTGTTCATTAATTTATATACTATCTATTACTATATTTTTCGTTGAAAAGGGTATCTTTAAAATCCCACCATTTCACGCATCATTTGCTTGCACCTCGTGTTCGATTTGCCGTTGAAGAGTGTTAAAATACGTGATAAAACACACTATATATATAACATAAATCACACAAAAATTCCTCTAAACCCTTTTTGTCACAACTATGATGCGTAGCAAAGTTCACTCACATAGAAACATTCCCTTCTCATGGGAAAACGAGCCCGGCGTAAGTAAGGCCGCGCCACCAGTACAGGACAACCACGACCACGACCACAACCACGACCATAGGAAGCTGCCACTTCCGCCGTGCCCACCGGAGAACTCTAGGGTTTCCTATCATGACTTGCAAATCCCTCTTCCGCCGTGCGCGTTCCAGCCGCCGTGGAGGAGCTCTTCCAAGAAGATGGATGATCCTTTTCTTATTGCCTACAAAGAGGTCACAAAGAGCAGCAGAAAGGGTAAGTCTTCATCAGGGGCAAAAAAGGGAGATCAAAGGTTTGGAGGAGTCATGAAGAATATGTCCATTTTTTCATGTAAGTCTTCATGCGGTGTGGCCGATGATAATGTAGTTAGATTGTCACAACTTCCACTTTCAAGATCATTCAGAGATTGAGCTAATATAATACTAGTATTCATTAATTACATAAATATATATATGCATGTTTACGGTCATGAAATTTGATACTTTGAATAATTTAGTAGCTATTATTTGTGCATGATCGAATATTTATACATTATGGAAAATGATTTTAGTATTAATTTTCAGTTATTAGCCTTATAATATCACCACAAGTGGCCGGTTGAATAAAGAGATTTGGGATATTTTTAGTAGCTAGAGAAAGTTGTTTCTTTCTATCTCTGATTGATTTGTGGATATTTGTCCTTTTCGAGAAACATTCAAGAAAAGCGGCAACTATATTAGACTACGAAACGAAAGTTCATAAATTAACAGTGGCAATTAAGAGAAGTTTTTATGCAGAAAAGTTAATTGTTTCGACTATTTCTAATTAAACTCTGGCCGGCTATTTGATCTGCTTTTAAAAATAAAAATATAATTGGCTGCAGAATTTATGCATAGAATAAATAAATGACGCGGAAATATATGCAAAACAACTTGTTTTCAATTTCATTACAAATCTGCATCAGTAGTGCTTATAAATCTTAGCATATGAATTATGAACTCAAGTGAAAGATTAGTTTTATAAGCGAAGCTCAAACTTGAGCTATATATGAAACCACTTTGTATTTGTTTCCACATACTTTTATGGCACCAAAAACAAAAAAAAATATTCTTCACCAGTGTGAGACAATATGACACGGGACAAATACATACAAAACAAACACTCTTCACCAAAAAAAGTTACTTTATCTAAAACTCCATAATATATCAATTAATGTCTCCAAAAATGCAAAATTGTGAGAGATAAATGGCCACAGAAGCGTGCGTTAGCATTTTGGTTTCTGCAAAACACGAAATTTGCATGCCGTTTTGGCTCCTAAGAGCATCCACAATGGGCTTACTTGATAGCCTACCTGATAGCCTACTTGATAGTGGGTTGTGTTATTGAGTAGGTAGTGCTACATTGGAGTTACTTGATAGCCTACTTGATAACATTAGTTTTGATTGTAGGAGGAAGAAGGAGTGAATTGTGATGAATGAAGAGTGAGTTGTGATGAATGAGGGAGGGAGAAGTATTATTTATAGAGAGAAAAGAAGAGGGGAAAAAAAAAGAAAAAAAGAAAGAAAAATGTTCAAACGGCTAAAAGTGCCGTTAAAAAAAAAAGAAAAGAAAAATTCAAAAAATTTGAAAACAGCCGTTGGAATTTTTTTTTTTAATTTCAGGCGCGTGCTGTGCACGCGCCGCTCGAGTGCTACACGAGCACTCGAGCAATACTCGAGTCCCCCCCCCTCGCAACGCAGATACACGAAGGCAACGCCTTACTCGAGTAAGGTGTTGCCGATGCTCTAACCTATATATAATAATGGAAAGACTTTCGTGAAACGAATTCAGCTTCAAATCTAAACTCATATGCAATATGACATGTGACAGTCCCAAGTGAGATGGTCGATTTTGTTTTACTCCGGATCCATCGGATTCAGAATAAGATCCAGATTCCTCAACAAAAAAAAGTTATTAGATCCAGGAATTCCTAATAGAGAGGAATATATATATATATATATATAGGGAAAGGTTCAGGAAAGAACCATAAATAAAAAAAGAACGGAGAACCATTTTCAGTCATTCGATCATCAAGATCTACGGTGGATACATCATCTTGTTGGATGAATGCAGATCCTGGGTTCGAATCCTGAAGGGAGCAATTTTTTTTATTTTTTTGAGTGCATTAATTTTAACAGCGAATGCATTAATTTTTACAGTGAATGCATTAGATCCAGGAATTCCTAATAGATACAGTGAATGCATTAGATCCAGGAATTTTTAAAAAAAGTTATTAGATCCAGGAATTCCTAATAGAGAGGAATATATATATATATATATATATATATATATGTATTATGATATGATGTTTTGGATGTAATAAAATTGAGACTAGTGATGTTCCTATTGTAACTCTAGTTACTAGGTGTTAATGAATGGAAAATGAAATTACGAAACTAAAACTTGTTTCGTGCATGGAATGGTTACATATAAAGTTAAAAAGAAAGCCGTGCGTGTATACAAAATTACAAATGAGTGTTTTACCTTAAAAATTCAGTTAAATTAGCTCAAGTTATGAGCTAATTCAAATCAAAGTAAAGTAATTACTCCAAAAAATAAATCAAACTAAAGTACGTATAATATTAGAAACTTCAAGAAATATTCAAATAAAACAAACTAAGATAATTGCACTTGTCCTACAAAAGACCTCATGAATTAGATATATTGGCAGTGTCCCTAACCTTGATTTGCTGCATAACAAAGGGTCTCAAGAATATCTTGCTTGCCTAAAACAACTTATTTTTAGTGCTAAAGATGGAGGGAAAAACTCACCTATTCATTTTCCCTAAAGTTATTGAGTTGGAGTTTTCGACTTTCCGGACCAAAGGGGGGGCCGGACTCTGTACTTGGGGGTTGGTTTTTCCTCTTTCTCGACCTCTTCCCCATCCTCCAAAACGTCTTTAGAAAACGCATCAGGGTTTGCTTTTATGCAGTTCTGTAGAGCTACGAAAGGATGCACGCAGTCGGACCCTTTCTCTTCAGCTGTGCTCTTGAGAAAACAAACGAAAGCATCGGAAAATTGGCCACCACATGGCCCACTTCGCAGGTGAGCAATGCAAGGGCACTCTAATGCTTTTTGTGCTTTAGCTTCGAGAGATTGGCTGCTGTCCTCGTCACCGTATGCAGCAGCTTCAGCAATTAAAGAACCGAGTGAAGGCTGTGCTGAATTCTCTGTTGATGGGGAAGCTGTGGTTGGGCTTCTTTGATCCTCAGCAGCTGCAGCACTCTGTGATTGGCCCATTACCACCTGAAATATGGTTGTATTTAGACAAAACGGAATAATATCAAATATCAATGACCCATAACCATAAGTGAAGAAAATTGGCTATGAATGGTGCTCAAAAGTCCTCAAGATTGATATATACTATATAGTAAATGGTTGGACTTATAAAAGGAACAAATATCACTTAAAAAGAAAAGTGATGCAATGTTAACAAAATCATAAAGAAGAGACTGAGTATGACTTGATGATTACACCATTATCCAGCGAGAACGAGTTAGAGATGTGTCAAGAGGTACCATTGATATGTTCAATGAAATTTCTCAATCCAGTGGAAACATAGCTGAAGCATCCAACTTTCCAAATTTGAAACAAATAGAGTAATATGCAGAAAAACTATTCAAAAGTTTGAGACTGAGCTGGAGAAGAACTAAGAGTTCCTCAGGAAGCAAGACAGTTTCCCCCTCAAAGCCAAAATCCAAGTCACGTGTATCAGCACTAAGAAATCCAAGCCTCGACTCCCCTGCACAATGCAGAGTCGGCCCACTGCATTCCGTCAAAGCTAGCAGCTCTCGCAGGTTTTAGGGAGTGATCCGGGCAAGGGATTAATTCGAATAAATGTTAAATTTCAAAATACATCTTACCATGAATGTCAAGGCTAATAATAGGAAACGTTATACAAACTAGCCAGCGTTTGCATAGGCACCCCAAACTATCGAAAACAATAACTTAACATAAGATTATACAAGGTATGCAACCTAGCCCCATGAGTACGGTAATAGCCATTTCAAGAACGAAACTCCGTGTCAGCTATCTATTAGGCAATCAAGAGAAAAATAAGAAATCCTGAACTCAAGAAAACAAGGCTGATGAGCATTGTTGGGGTTCAAATCTTAAACCTAAAGTTAATGATCCTTACAGCCACAGGCATTAGGCAAGTCATAAAAGAATTAAGTCTAGAAATAGTATCAAGGCATTAAAATCCTCTACTCTATGCTCTAAAATCACAAATTGCAACTCAAAAATCATAATCAAACTAAAGGGCGGTTTTCATCCATGACCCGTTTTCTCAATCATCCAACAACTAGCTTTTTCGCATAGAAATTTCCAGCTGCATTCATGAATGGATTGCTGGACACACATAACTACCCAGCAATAAATTACTCATACAATAGCCACACAATCAAATCCACGGGGACGCAAGCAAGACCTGTAAAACTTATCAAGACAATCCATTAAGAAACATTTCATCGAACAGCTAGTGACCCGTTTCACAAAAAGCATCAAATATCTTACTATAATTCCCCTTAAACGATCACTAGTGTTCAAATGTCATTTCTTTGAAAAAATAACTACAAAACTATACTTCTAGTTAACATTATACATTAGATTCCTAGAAACCAAAAAATTAAAGAAGAAAAAAAAATGAAAATAAATTAAGAAATGATGGAGCATCAAATCAACTGAAGATAATCAATAAACCATATTTACGTCTCACCTATTGGCCGATTGGAATGAGAAATTTCGTATCTCGGCGTGTGTTGGTGTGTGTGACAGAGAGAGATTATTGATTCATTTCGCGGGCTTCAAAGAGAAGAAATGAAGATTGGCTGTCGATTAAACCATTGTTTCCATATTTTGTAATCAACACACAAAATGTAATTATATTCAAATAAATAAAAATCACGAATTCGTACCAAATCTCTCATTATTGTAAAAGCATTTATACCTTAGCTTTTGATGAGGTCGGTATCCTAAAAACATTTATACGAAGATCAATTATGAAGTAAAAGCTTAATAGTTCAATATCTTATCTATGATCAAAATTAATAATTAAAATATGAGTGAGCTATCTTGAGTATTATTAAATATTAAAATAAAAGTTGAATGTATTATTAAATATTAAAATAGAAGTTTAATGAGTAATGGAACTGAGCAAATAATAAAGTTAATTCTGAACGGAATCAGCCCGGAAAAAATAAATGTCAAATTTAACAAAGACAATTAGCATTTCGGAAGACACATGTCAAATCCAATATCACTGAGTCAAACATGCTAGTCTTGAAAAAAGAATTACTATCAATTTTGAAAGATAGAAAATACATGTAGCCTAGTCAAGTACTTTTTTTTTACTACTAGTGTTTTTCGCATTCATTTTTCATCACAATAATTTTATTGAGGCTCGGCCATGTTTTCTTTACTAGTGGGCCCTGAGTATTAGGCTTTAGTTTTGGACTTAGTTGATAGGCTATAAAAAAAGAATCTCAAGCTAATAGATAGACAAGTGATTGAAGCTATCAAATTTCTACTTTCTCTGTAAAGTTTTAAAAATTCTTCATATCCGTAACTCGAATTTTTTTTTCCGAACTCATCAGTCTTGAATTTCATTGGCTGAAATTGATTTCATATTAAATATAAAGAAAAAAAAATCATTTTAACACAAGATTTTTCTTTTTTTATTATCATTTATAGCTAACACAAGAAAGTTTTGTGAGAATTATTAAAAAAGACATCTTGTGATAACATATTGAGGTCATATTCATACTTTCCAAATATTGAATTCAAATATAATATAAAGTGTAAAAATTATAAATATAGTATTCCTTCCATCCCATTATAAATATCCCATTACTTTTGAGCACGAAGATTAAGAAATATGTAAAAGGTAGATAAAGTGAGTTAGTGAAAATTATTTAAATAGTATTAGGTATAGATAGATAATATATTGCCAAAAAAAGAATGAAACATTTGTAATGAGACATATGAAGTATTAAATATGATGAGTTAGAATTCATTTTTTTTAACACACACACACACACACACACATATATATATATATATATATATATATATATATGTACCCTATAGGGGGCGGTTATTCAATAAACCACCCTTATTTTAAGAATTACGAACCAGCAAAAATGCATGAATTTTATGTATAACACGCATGAATAAACTGTATAAAGGCATGAATTGAGAAAATTAATTTTTTGCTACATTTGGGATTCGAACTCAGGACCATGTTTTTATCCAACAAGGTGATGAATCAACCGTATATCTTGATGATCTAAGGGCTGAAAATGGTTCCTAATTTATATTTTAAGAATCGTTCTTATTTTAGCCTTCCCCGTACCCTATATATATATATATATATATATAAAAGCTTGATTATATAGGTACCTTAGCTATAGGTGGTATCCGGGTTCTAATCCTAGCCATTCATTTTATAACTTTCGCGTAAGATATCATTAGGGTATTTTGAGCGCACTAGAATTTTAGTAAGAGTATATTTATCTTTTTCAAGTTTAGGTTCTAGTGTTGTCGTTATTTTTACTATGCGTGATCGTTTTTCTACTTTTTCTTTCTTTACTCAATAATTACACTTTGTCGATTTATGGAGATTGAGCGTAAATGTACTATTGATTGTGTTGTTATAATCTGAATTGGCTTTCATTTGTTTTTAACATGATTTCATCGCCAATTGTTTAATTTCTTAATAGTTTGGTTGTTTATTGTTTTCATCAATAACTTCATGCGAGGTTCATTCTTTAATTCATAGAGATTGAACGGACAACCATTTTGTTGTCTTGTATTTGTAAATTCAAATGATTTTAACGCATTCAAGAACGCAATACTTTGAATGCATTGATTGCACAATTCTTCTATGCGTAGGGCTTGCCATTTCATTTGGCAAGAAGTCCTTATTACACAGCCAGCTACGCCTACGCCGCCAGCCACAATTTACCGGGGTAGCAGCAGATGCTAGTATAATCAAGATATTAATCATGAATCATGGGATAAGGTTAGCAATTTTTAATCATTTTTTCTCTCTCAAATTGTTTTCAATTGCTGCAACTCGATTTGCTTCTGTTTTTGTGATGTTGAAGTGTTTTGTACCATGGTGATAAGTGAACAATGAGATTCATACCGAGAGGATGGTGTGGAGAGGGCAAGTTTAGTGAAAATGAAAGTATTAGATGATCTTTGGTGGGATAAGGTTGATTACATACTTTCCTTCACGACTCTTATATATGACATGCTTCGAGCATGTGATATAAATAAGTTGTGTCTTCACTTGATCTATGACATGTGGGATACAATGATTAAAAATAATAAAAATAATAATAATAATACTTCCTCCGTCCGCCAAAAGTGGACCACTTTGGCTGGGTACGAGATTTAATAAAATTGGTGATAATTTTGATGTAGTGGAGAAATGGTCCTACCACTTTATGAGATGTGTGGTTGAGATTGAATTTGAGGTGGTTTTTTTGTGAATAAAGAGTGTTTGTAAGGATAAAAAATTAAAGTGGATGGTGTGACCATTTCTATAAAATGAAAGTGGTATACTCTTTGCGGACGCCCGATATAGTAAAAATGGTCCACTTTTGGCGGACGGAGGGAGTAATATACAAGCATGAAAGAATTCAAGCCCATTACCCATCTCCTTTCTATGATGTGGTTAATGTCATCTTAGTAAGTTGGTGGAACAAAAACAACACTCTTCTTCAATGTTTGGCTCATTAACTAAATTATGTAACAATTGAAATTTAAGTATCCTACAATTGTTTTAGTATTATTAATTTATTAATATATAAAGTTTTGTTTTATTAGATATTATAGTGATGTGGGGCTTTCAGAAGACACCTCTCGAGTCCCTCCACATAGATCTAATGAAGTTGCAAAGGAAATAATGAAATGTTTGAGGTAGTATTTTTCAGAATTGCTCAAAGGAGGATTGTGATAAGGAAGTTTGCAAACTTTTCTAGCATATCAGATGATTTTGTTAATTATGATTTAATTGAGCAACATTATGACTTGGACCCTAAGAGTTGGTGGTTGACACATGGTCCAAGTACAATGACACTTCAAAAGTTAGCTTTAAAACTCCTTGTTCAACCTTCATCTTCTTCATGTGCTTGAAGGAATTGGAGTACATACTCTTTCATTCACCGTTAACAATAAACAAGCCGACTCAACGTGCCGAACATTTGGTTTACATTCATAACAATCTTCATTTGCTATCTAGAAGAACACATGAATACTATAAAGGAGAGACAAAGTTGTGGGATATTCGAAAAGACAACTTTGGTACGCTCTAAGATGTTGGAGATCTAGAGATTTCAGAGTTATCGCTTGATGAACCAGAATTAGAGAGTGTTGTGTGTTCACTGAAGAGGGTAGTGATGGTACGCTAGATGAGGAGAAAGATGAAGATTTCATGACTTAGTAGCTTGTTAGTGTGTTTTGGATCGGAAGTAGACTTTATTTAGTAGTAATATTTGTATGTTTTATTTGGATGCGTGGACTTTTAAGTTTTATTAATAATTAAGTTGTTGTTTGCTGGTTATAAATGTTTATATGATATATATATATATATATATATACACACACTATTATTATTGATAAAAATATTTAAAAAATTGAAACATATTTTTGACGTATTCGTATTGTAATTTTTGAAAAAATTATTTTCGTCCTCGTATCGTATTCGTATTTTGTATCTTCGCCCTGTTTAGTAATTAATGCACTTGCTATAAAAATTAATGCATTCGCTGTTAAATTTACTACACTCGAAAAAAAACATGTTCCCTTTAGAATTCAAACACAGGTGGTGCATTCATCCACAAAGATTATGCATCTACCGTAGATCTTAATGATCGAATGACTAAAAATGGTTCTCTGCTCTTATTTTATTTAATGGTTAATACTTTAACTTTCTTGTACTTTTATATGCTTTTTGTAATATCATTATCCACCGAAATATTATTCCTACCCTCCCTATTACATAGAACAAACTTATAAATAATAACTACACTCTTAAAACATTTAATGAGACCTAGACGTACGTCCCTCAAACCCCATGCAATGCATATAATCATTATAAAAATTCACATCATCATCTAGTAAGTCTAATTTCCTTTCAACATAAAGCTTATATGTACTATCACACGTGGTAAATATTCATCAATCGAACATGAATTTAAGTTATCAACAACATTTGCATAAAAACATGCATGTATCTATCAGTATATATGCATATAAACAAAAATAGATATGCATATTATCCCGAAACGTATGGAGGAGTGTTCGACATAACAACATGCATATATCGATTAACATATATGTATATTGTTTCAGATCATTTGAACGTATTAACATTGTGAAAATAAAACAGAGTATATGAACAAACTAATGAAATCGCGATGAAATGACGGCAAAATAAATTAAAATCATTCCAATTTACATATACACAACCATGAATGGTTGTACATTCAACATCCATGAATTAACTTATTAAAATAGAATTTTATTAAAAAGAGAAGAGAAAACAGAACCTAAACCCTTGTAAGCACAGAAAAGCAGACTAAGGGCCGAGCCTCATTAAAACCTCAGCACGAGGAAAAAGAGTACTCGTCTAAAGGAAAAAGTGTTAGAAGCTGAATTGGGAGAATCTCAGAAACTCCGGCCGAACCATCGCTCCTAGATAATCCCGGCTTCCAATCACAAAAAAAGAACGATAAGAAAAGGAAACACAAAAGAAAAGAAACCAAACAGAACCAATCATTGCCGATGGTAGGCATAGAAGTAACCCCGGCCGGTAAGACGCCGTCGCCGAGTCCCTCCTTAAGCCACCGTTCATCAAGGGAAGATAGGCCAGGCAGCCGGTGAGACGCCGTCGCTGAAGTCCTATCCTCCCCAAGATAAAGAACTCTAACAGGTGCATCCCAAAAAACCATCTGTTTGCTGTTGCCGTCAAGGTTCCCCAAGACCCACAACAGCCACGAAAAAATTCTGAAGACCCGAGGTGTGAAAGTCCCAGCCGGTAATACGCCGTCGCTGAGCTCCCCCACCTCAAAATCAGACCAAAGCTTACCAAAAACCACCCGACCAATTCGTGAGTAAAACTCATCACAGCTGGAGTGCCACATGCTCATTCATATCTGTAAAAAAGAGCTTAAGACGAACTCATCTCAATCGGAGATCCACCGTCGTTGTGCAGGTCTCAACCGCATACCCGCCTCCGGCAACCATCAAGCCAAAACCCAAAGTAGCAAAACTCCGCCAAGTGTTTGAAGAAATTACTGACCCATCGCCATAAGTAAGGGAGCAAATCTCAGCCGGAATGTCGCCGTCGCTGAAATAGTCGCACTCACTCATGTAGCAATGTCCCATGTGGTCAAGAAAAGCACCGCAAAGAGAGTTCATCTCAGCTGGGAGGAAGAAAACAACCTCCACTTGGAACAAATCCAAACCAAACTCACCCCCGCCAACTGTTCGATCAAAAAACCGTACCAACCGCCACCAAAAAGAGGAGTTCTTTTCAGCCGGATTGTCGCCGTCGCTGAAAGAGTCCAACTCACACTTGCATTGATGTCCCAAGGCTGTATCAAAACGCTTAAAATTACCAAGCACAAGCCAGCAAAACCCGCCAACCCCAGCAAAAACCTCCCCCGCCAACTGTTCGAAGAAAAGAAACGCAAAATCAGTCATTATTTAACCATACGCAGATGACTATGGGTCGTCATATCCTGACGAACCGCAAGTTTAATAGCATCAATTTCCGTCAACCACCATCCTTCCTCCATGATAGGCGCAGCAAGGATATCCGCGACCTTATTTCCTTCTCTATAAATATGTGTAATATGAAGCTGGAAATTATTCAAGATCGAAAGAACCTTTCTCCAGGCTCCCAAAAATCTCCAAGGAACAGACATCGAGCGCGATTGCAGGAGCTGTACAATATATTTGGAGTCCGACTCAATCCAGAGATGGTGCCAGTTACGGTCATGAGCCAGACGGATGGCGGTAATAACCGCTAACAGTTCGGCCTCAAAAGCATATCCAATCCCTCCCTTAATGTGAAAACAGCCTCGAACCCAACTGAATTTATCCCGGAACACGCCACCCGCAGCAATCTTTCCCGGTGCTCCAAGCGCCGAGCCGTCAGTATTAACCTTAATCCAATCACCTGACGGCGGCCACCAATAGACGTTAATAAATTCCGGCGGCGGCGCCGCACGTCCTTTAATCCCAATGTTTCTCAAAATGCTAAGATCGGCCCATGAGTTATTCATGTGCCCGATTTTAGTGAAGTTCTGCTCAATTTCAAGAAAAGACACTCTAACGAATTGAACCGCTTGCTTGTAGTTCCAACTCGCGTCTTCAAAGATACAAAGGTTTCTTTGTCTCCAGAGGAACCAAATGAGGGTAATGATCCCAGCTTTCCAATAAGTTTCCAGCTGCGAGCTGAAGGTGCTATTCCAAGCTTCCACTAAGACAGAGCCAATATCCTGAGCATGCAAAATCTGAGTCATGTCAAACCAATGGAGCAACTCCTGCCAAATAGGCTGAACCCGAGCGCAAGACCAGAAGATATGAGAAATTGACTCCTCTTCAGCGAAACAAAAAGGACAAAAATTTGGTGTGATCATGCCCTGTTTAATGAGTCTATCAAAAGTTGGGAGCCTGTCATGTAGCACACGCCAAACAACCAACGAGCGCCGAGTGGGAATAAAGTTCTCCCAAATCCAAGAACCCCATCGCACCTTAGGATAACGATGACAGTGGTGAGCATAGGCCAGAGCAGCTGTGACCGTACCATGGAGAGACGGTTTCCACAACCTAATATCATCATTATCACCAATAGGAATTAACAGAATATCACAAACCACATCCGGGAAGTTCTCAACAAAACTACTTGTGAAATGCCAAATTCCGTCATAAAAGTAATCCGCCACTGAATGAGTCAGAAAATCCATAATATAATGTGGCACATCACATTTACGAGCAATCTGATAACCAACCCAATCGTCAGTCCAGAAGTTAGTATCTTTCCCGCTTCCAAGACAACAATAAGACTCATTAATAAGAGGTGAAATCTCCTGACGCAGACCCATCCAAACCGAGGAGGGTGCAGTAGTAAGCTTCATCTGCCCAAACTTTGTGAGATAACGTTTCCTCATGATGTCCATTCCAAAATCTCTTCCCCCAATGATCTGCCAGGCCCGTTTCATGAGAAAGCATTTGTTCATCAAGGAAAACGAACGGATGCCAAGCCCTCCCTCTTCCTTAATAGCACACACCCTATTCCAAGCAACCGAACATGAAGGCGTTTTCTTAGTATCACCAGTCCAGATAAAGTTACGACAACAACCATCCAACTCTTTGATGAGAGATTTAGGCCATCTGTAGACCATCATGGAATGTGTGAGAGAACTATGGATAACAGATTTGACAAGGCAAATCCTTCCCGCCATAGAAAGATGCCGTCCCCGCCAACTCGAAAATTTATTAATAATACGATCATGAATACTTCTCAAGTAGGAGGCACGGATCCTGCCCACAAAAAGCGGCACACCAAGATAAATGAAAGGAAGGGTGCCCGTCTTGAAGCCAATGACACGCCCGATTGCATGCCGAAGGGAAGTGGGGACCTTGTTCGAGTAATAAATATAAGATTTTTGAACGCTGCAAATTTGACCAGATAAGGATCCATAAAAATCCAAAATGTGCTTAATCGTCTCAGCATTACGAACCGAGGCCTTACAAAACACCAAAATGTCATCCGCATACAGCAAATGAGTAGGAAAAGGATTTTCCCTACTCATAGACATAGGAGAAAGATGTCTAGACATAACACAATTCTGGAAAAGAACACTGAGAAAATCCTCGGCAATTCCAAAGAGAATCGGAGAGAGCGGATCGCCCTGCCTAACACCCCTGGAGCAAGCAAAATACCCATGCAATCGTCCATTGTAAAGAATGGAGAGACGAGCAGAGTGTAGGATAATCTCAATCCAACGAATAAAAATAGCGTCATAACCTCTCACTTTAAGAACCAAGAGCAAGAAATCCCATCTTAGAGTGTCAAACGCTTTTCTGATATCAATTTTACAAGCCATATTGACACCATTGTTAGTTCTCTTCAAGCAATTGACGCCTTCCGAACCCAACATGATACAATCATGAATGGACCTCCCACTAATGAAACCAAATTGGTGAGGACCAACCACGACTGAAGCAATCTCCCCCAGCCGCGTAGCCAGAATTTTAGAGATAATTTTGAAGAAGAAATTTGAGAGCACGATCGGTCGTAGATCAGCTGTCGTATTCACCACATCTTTTTTGGGTAACAGGACCATGGTACTGGAATTACAACCCGACGGCAGATAGGATTTCACAAAAAACGTACGTACCGCCTGCCATATATCCCCTTTTATAATCGGCCAACAACTCTGAAAAAATTTTCCGGGAAAACCATCAGGCCCCGAAGAACTATTTGAATCCATTCCAAACACGGCAGCCGTGATTTCTTCTTCACTAGGCGTACGGACCAGCATTTGATTCTGATCATCGGAGATGACAGGATCAATAACCGCCTCTATCATAGTGATGTCAATCGGATCATGTGGCTCATCTTCGAACAGAGTTGAGAAATAATCCACAATATGTTGACTGATACGTTCCTGGTCATACTCCGGATCTCCCTGGATCGACAAATGAGAGATAATATGAGGCTTCTTCTTGTACCTTAACATAGCATGAAAAAACGCCGAATTACGATCCCCGTCGGTGAGCCAGTCGGCCCTACATTTTTGCTGGAGCAGCGCATTTTTCCTTGCCAAAGCCGTGCCCACTTTAGCTTGCATCGCCACCTCTTGATCAAATAACTCCGGGGTATAGCCAGAGATAGCAATGTGGTTCTGAATCTCCAGTAACTTCTTTTGAGTGTCAGAAACTATAATGTCAACATTACCAAAAACTGTCTTATTCCAAATTTTCAACTCTTCCCTTAGACGTTTAAGTTTAATCATCACTAAATAAATGGGACAACGAGTATCAACCCCATTCATCCACGAGCTGCGAACAAAATCCTGAAAGGAACTGTGCATCGTCCACATATACAAAAATTTAAAGAATCTCGGACCTCCCTGGTGATTATTAACACACCGTAACACCAAAGGGGAATGGTCCGAAGTCAAACGAGGGAGATTTTGAGTATAGATGGAACTCCAAAGATCAGCAAAATCTTCCGAGTAAAGCACCCTATCCAAGAGAGATTCCACATGGGAAGGCATGAATTTCCGACCAGACCAGGTAAACTTGAGGCCCACAGACGGCGATTCAATCAGTCTAGATCTCGCAATGAACTCACAGAAGTCTTGACAAGAAGCCGCATTCGGGAGGCAATCACTGCTACGCTCATGAGCTCCCTTAACGGCGTTAAAATCCCCAGCAACAATAGTAGGACCAGTAGTCAAACCAAGAATGTCCCTCCAAAGATGACGTCTTTGAATATAGTCGTTAGAACCATGGACAATCGCCACCGAGAACCTGTAATTATTCCAAAGACAATCCACAACCACCATCTGCTCGGAAGTAAAAATAAGAGTAGTAGAGACATCAGGATGAACGAAAAGCCAAATATTGGAACGCTTACGAATTCTAGTATTTTGGTGACACGGCAACAAATTCAGCGAGCTCCAAAAAGAAACAGGAATTTTATGAAACCTCCGTTTAGGTTCCACTAAACCTACAATCATAGGATTGAAAGAACGACAATGCTCCTTGAGCATAAGTTTAGATTCGTCCGAGAGACCCCGAACGTTCCAAACCAATAAATTCATAGGACAAAACTCATTGAGTGGAGCGGCCAAAGCCCTCCACTTCATCCGCCCAACTCTGTGTCGATACATTATTCATCGACTGCACACTAGAGCTTCCATCGTTCACAATCATGTAATCCCTGGGCTGAAACCCTGCCGCAACAGACGAGGATAATTTTTGATTAATGTAAACAGTAGTTTGAGGACTTATCTTCTGATCATTATTCCGGAGACGTCCCTTAATGCCATTAGCATTCACGGTTTGCTTCCTTTTATCAGCTTTTGGAGGCCTACCACGCCTCTTCTGTTGTTCTGCTTCCGTCCCAATGTAAGTTTCCTCCTTCCCCGTATCCACCGATCTAGCGGGAGTGTTTTGAACCAGCTGCAGAAAATTATCTCCTCCTGATATACCAATGTCGATGCGGTTTCCTTTCCCTGTGACAACATCCCTCTGTATCTGTTCAGGACTATTATGAAGACCATCCATATCCCCTGATCTGTCCATGGCAGCTTTCTCGGTCGACATAACTGGTAGCACAACATCTCTGTGCTCTTTTGTGTTACTCACCTGCTCCCTTCCTGCCGAAGCAAGGAGTTGACATCTGTTATCAGTACTTTCTTTCCCCATCCTGTCCAGATTTTCCGTGTCCTTAACCTCAATCTCCTCCGCATCCTCTTCGTCCGAGGTCGAGAGATCCGATCCCAATTGATCATCATGATTATTCTCCGATTTTTCCATCTCCTCATCCCCTGAATTTATCATAGCAGAAGCTAACAACTCAGGGCCGTAAGTATCATTGTTGTTGTCTTTCGGATCCACTTCTTCCCTCGTAAGATTATGAAAACGATTATTAGTATGAACCACATCTTGTTTCTCAACCCATTGTGGTTTAATAGCTTCCATAATTGAAGCTTTTCCTTTACCCACATCCTGGTCTTTACCCTTATTATCCCTTTTTTCCTCAAGAGGAGCAGTAACCTTATCCTGCTTATTAGCGACTTTCTTGCATTTATCCAACGAATGTCCCGTGATCCGACATTTTGAGCAAAATAACGGTAGCTGTTCATAACCAAACTCAACATAAAAGGATCCCTCATCACAATGCACTAATAGAGTTTCATGCAAAGGTAATGCAAGGTCCACTTCCACAAGAACCCTGGCATAGTGGCCAAACTCCCCTTTGGCAGACGCACTATCGATTTTGATAGGTAGTCCCAAGTATCTCGCGATGCCCGCAATAATTTCCGGATGCCAACATTCAACTGGCAAATAATAAATTCTCACCCAGATATGACATAGGGACGAAATTTCCCTGTAAGGATCAAAAATTTTGGACCATTCACGTATACGTATCGATCCTGAAGAGATCTCCCATAGCAACTGCTTACGTACTCTAGCTTTGTCTTCTGCTGTTGAAAACTTCATTGTGTAGAAACCCTTGCCCATGGGAATCAACCTCCAAGGGTTTTGGGTTTGCCAAGTCATCTGTAGTTCCTGTTTCAACGCATCACACGGCTTCGGTTTTTCACCTTTCTTGAGCAGAACACGTCCAATGATGGCATGGGTGAATTCTGAAACTTGTTTTTGATATAAGGTCGATGGAATGGAGAAGGAAGCATTCTCACCTTGTGTATCCGGTTTAAGGGCCGAATAGTTGTGTGCCGGGATCGCCGGTTCAGTTTTTCTCTGCCCCATGATAGCCACATACGAGGGTTTGGGATCATTAGCAGCCTGCGCAACATCCTTGGAGGAACCCGCCATATAATCAACTGGCAAAACCCTAGGCGAGTTGTTGGTAGGCGATGTAGCCCTAGGAGAAGGTTGAGCAGTTTTGTTACTTGAAGGTGGATCAAAGTTAGAAGAAATTTTAGGGATGTTGAGGGAATTCTGCCCGGCAGCCATCTCCGGTTGTTTAGATGCCGGAGACGAGTTATCGGCCTGAAAAACCAAGGCGGGCGACATAGAGAGCTAACGTAGGGTTTTCTTGAGAGTCATGCTTATCAAAAAAATGGTTGAACATCCATGAATTAACTAACAAATACCGAAACAAATTATTGGTGATAAGAAAAAACAAATGCAACAACAAAACTATTAATGAAATCTCAACAAAACACATTAAAATCATTTGAATTTAGGCCAAGTCAACCTTAACAAAGACAAAGATAGAAAATCATTCTCAAATATTATCAAGGGTATATTAGTCATTTCATGATATTTTCTATAAATCGGCGCTTCTTACTAAACAGACTGCTTATTGTTTCATGCTTTTTAGCGTAGTGTACAACATATTTTGTAGAAGCACGCTTAGCTCAACTCATGTTATATTTACATGGGCTTCTTAAACTAATTAAAACCTGACCTTGCTTACCACCTTCTTTTCATCTTGAGCCAATGCAAGAAAATCATTCACATCCTTCTTACAAGGCTTCCTTGGTGCAACCCATTTTTTATTTAACTCATTTCGTGTAGCCACTGTAGCAATCTAACCCATAGAGCTAGTGTATATATTCAACTTGTCTTGCTTACCACCTTCTTTTCATCTTGAGCCAATGCAAGAAAATCATTCACATCCTTCTTACAAGGCTTCCTTGGTGCAACCCATTTTTTATTTAACTCATTTCGTGTAGCCACTGTAGCAATCTAACCCATAGAGCTAGTATATATATATATATATATATATATATATATATATATATATATATATATTCAACTTGCCTGCTTGGTTAATTATTGTGTTAGACTTTATTGATTAATACGTCTACAAAAGATCATTAAATGTTAAATAATTCATATGTATTAAAGAAATGTGAGTTGGTTTTAGATTTCTGGAGATTTTTTATTTATTTATTTTTTCTTTGAGAAAATTGACAGGAAATTTGAATTTGAATAATCGTTATAAATTATCTGATCTTTGAATTCATGGAGTTAATCTTTCTAATTTAAATTATTTTTCATTATTTTTGTAACAAAAAAAATAAGATTTTTTTTTTAAAAAAAATGGGCCGGTTTGGCCCGACCGCTTGATGGCCTGAGAGGGACTGAGTTTGGCCTAGAATTTTGCAACCTGATCTGATTTTCAAGCCGGCCCAGCTCGACCCGACCCGGTAAAAGTCGATAGACCGGTGGGTTCGGGCCGGGCTGGCCCGACGCGCACCGTTTGACACCTCTACCAACCTATCATGAATTATGCATAAATATAATAAATATTTCAAAATAAAATAGAGAAGGAACTCACCAAAGTCTCAATTACATGCCATAAGAGTGCTCTGGACTTCATTCTTTGGAGCACTGAATCTCTTGCAGAGTTGGTCTACGAGGTGTTTTTCTTCGGGATGATTTGAGTAATTTTTGATCAAGTGTACTTGGAAGCGGTATAAAAATTCAATCGGACGCTTCATGACAAGTGTGAAGGCCATCTCAAGTACCCAAATCCAATCTGTACAACAAAACGCAAGACATTAAAAACAACACAACAACCTTAAATCA
The DNA here is from genome assembly GCF_028751815.1 of Salvia miltiorrhiza. Taxonomy (NCBI): domain Eukaryota; kingdom Viridiplantae; phylum Streptophyta; class Magnoliopsida; order Lamiales; family Lamiaceae; genus Salvia; species Salvia miltiorrhiza. Next base: position 52,043,344 of record NC_080389.1, read on the forward strand.
AATGCCTGAATTCATCTAAAGGAAGGCCTCGGAGTTCACATTGCAATATCAAACCATAAACATTTCGGAAATAAAACCATAGTTATGTCCAATTTGCTATAAATTAAAAAGATGGGGATTCTACTGAAACATATCAAATTTAGTCAAAATTTGTGCATTATATAGCAATTAACCTAATTTAAAAACCTCGTTCATAGCTTCGAGTGCAAACACCCACATTATCAAACTCCGGCAGTTCTAACATGAACCGACAATCCGGCAACAGAGCAAGTAAAGATGTAGCAATAGCTGCCACTATATCAAAAATCTCTTACAAATTCATTTTCATGTGAAAATTAGTAAAACACCCTTGTTAATTTCATGATCTTTTCTTTGAACAGCAAATACGTATAACATACTATCATACTAGCCAACAATATCTCCATTTATTAAGAGAAAAATAGGAAAAACCAAAAACTTACCTTAGATGTCGGGCCAGAGAGAAGAAAAAGCTTCGGATTTTAGGTGATGATGAGTAAAATACGCACCAGTGATGTGCACCCGTGGAAATCCACCTATAGAAATCCACCCTTGGAAGCTCACCCTTACTCAGTTGTGACGTCCACCTATGGAAAATTAGCCTTGACAGTTTAGCTATGAAGTTCGCTTTGACAGCTATGTCAAAGTTCATCCGTGTCAAAAGCCACCTTTGACATCCAAGTGTGCTGAATCCCACCCGTGGCAGCCTCCGGCCATGTCAGCAACCTCCGGTTGTGTCAACTTCCACCCGTGGTCAACGCCACCCTTGGCGCCTCCAACCGTGTCAACGCCACCCTTGAGAATTCCAGCCATGTCAATGATTTGGGCCTAATTACACTGTTTAATGGGCTTTAGGGCTAGGTTCACTTAATAACTTATAAATAGGGCTCTTATGTATAGAATTAAGGGCGGATTCATGATTATTACTAAATTTTGTACATGTAACAACTTAGCAAAACATAGTGAAAACTCGGGCAACCTCCGTGAAGTATATCATTATGATCGAACCACGTAAATTCTAGTATTATTTATGTTTTTATTTATTTTTCCTGATGAGATTAATCCCACGCTCAACACTAGGGTATAATAATAATAATAATAATAATAATAATAATAATAATATCTTTGAGCAGTGTAGGAACTGTAACATGATAAACGTGGCAATGCACAATATCAAATACTATATGAGACATTAAACACTGCATAAATCGACCTCATGGACGGATACAGAGTGGGGCGGTGGGGGTACGGTTGTACCCCAAATTTTATTTAATTTTAGTAGTATTATATATGTATTTAAATATTGTTTAATGTATTTTAGCACCCCCAATCCAGCAGAGCAACCCTTTCTCATATGATACTTATTTGGGCTTTGAGCCCAAATTAAAGTTAAAGAGTAAAAACTGAAAGTAGTGGCTACAAAGGTTAACAAATAAAAGTAAAAAATATTACAGAAATTAAATTAAAAAGAAATGATTGAATTTTCGATATAGAGTTGAAGAAAGAATTGCCAAACAGCTTAAAAAATTAGTGTGTGAAATTGTGTGACAATTTTGGAATTAAGAAAAAGATTTTATTGATTTTAAATTTATTGGATGATAAATAAGATAATTATGTAATTTTTTTTCTTGTTTGAACAATGTTTTAGAATGTACTATTTTTAACACGAAAATATCTTTTACATTTAAGTTTATGAAATTATTTTTTCGTACCCCCAATTTAAAAATCCCTAGAGTGAAAGGGTCCACCCCGAAAGCAAGGGGATACTAACTAACAGCTGAGTCCTCTCTCTGCCAAAGCTTTCCACTCTTCTTTCTGACAATAGGGCTTCCAAATACATCGTAAGCTAAACCGGTACTGACGAATAACCAACCCGCAATGAATAGGGAATGTATAGTAATGCTATGAATGACCCAATATCAAATACTGGTAATAATATCAACAAAAAAACGTTCTCCTGAAATTAGTTGAGTAGGCTTGCGTTAGTTGTCTGCTATAAGATAGCCAGTTTTGGGCCCTATTGTTAATAATAATGAATTAGTATTCTCATTAATAGCATTTAACCAACCGGGTCTGCTCGACCTCCTTCAAAAAACAAAAAAACAAGGTGTAATTTATTTATAAAATAAATATGAATGTTACTTATATAACGAAATAATTAACTAAATCTTTAAATAAGGATGAAATGAAATCAAATAAGTACATTTTTTTCTCAAAAAACTAATTCATACATTCTTTTTTCTTTTGTTTGAGTTAACAAAAATTAATTCACATTGAATTGAGGAGTTTTATTGTTATTTATACGGATATCAGCTTTTACTCAATAGTTTGACCTAGTCTAATTCATTTTAAGAACTGGAGTATTACTTAATAAGATCCTGAAAAAAAAAATCCACAGGATTTTAAATTCATAAGATGGTCACTGAAATAATGGTCAAATAAAATGACGAAAGCATCGAATCCCAAAATAACAACGAGTAAATAACATTATTAATAACCCTCTCGATTATTTTAAAAAATAAGATTGTAATATAAAGATATAATAATTTCTTTGTTCATAAAATATTTATCATAATTTTTTTTAGGGTTAATTACGCCAAAAACCATGAACTTTGGGCCCATTTCCAAATTTTCCATGAACTTTGATTTTTATCAAATTTTCCCTGAACTTAAAGGCGTGATCAATTTTTCCATGATTTTCGAAAATCCCCAATTTGACTGCTGACTTGGCACCATTTAAGTCACCTGAAAGCTGACTTGGCACCGGCGACGATGTGAAGAAACGACGTCGTCCTATACTCGTGAGGGATTGGGGGAAGAGAGAGAGATGAACGAGGGAGGGAGGCAGAGTGAGATAGAGGAGAGGGGAGCAGGGGCGGCGGCGCAGTCGCGACTTGCCGGATCTTGCAGAGCTTGTCTTGAGAATGCTTCTCGTTCTTTCAAACCCCCAATTTAATTTGGTGTGCATCTATTAGGGTTACAGAGCTTAGCAACCATGAATGAAGTAATCGAACTTGACGAAAACTGGGAGCGGCAAGACGACGGCTTTCGTCCTCCCACGGCCGGCGGAGGGGTGTCGTCACTGTTTGGGTTGATCTGAGAAGTGGGGGAAGGCCTTGATTCTGCTGAGTTGAGTCGATGGAGGCGGCAGACGGTGGTTGTTGCTATTGGCGGCGACCTCGCCGTTTGTCGCCGGATTATGGAGAGAGTAGAGGGAGACGGTGTTGTAGATCTGGGTCGTAGTAAGAGGAAGAGGCGCAACGGCGGCGATGAGCCGCTGTGGTCGCCGAAATTTCAATAGGGGAGAAGAGTTATTTGGGGATCTAGGGCGGTTGTCGCCGGTGTATGCAGAGATTAGGGGAGAGTTGAGAGAGTAGAGGGAGGCAGGACTCCGGTGGCGGCTGGGTTGTTGTCAATCGGAGGAAGAGAGATAGAGGGAGGCGGTGGCGCCTCGCTGTCGCCAAGGAGGAGGAAGGCGGAGGCGGCATGGAGGTTGTTTTCGCCGGGTTCGGTGAGACAGAGGGCAAGTGAGGGGGAGGTGGGTTTCGAGAAAGAGAAGGGAGAACCGGGGGTATCAGTGGCTGTCGTTGTTGCTTCGGCGAGCTTCGGTGGCAGCGAATTTTCAATGGTGAAGGGGTGGGTTCTGGCGTGAACCGAGAGAGAGATGAGAGGGGACACAGAGAGGGACCAGAGGAGAGCGAGAGAGAGACGAGAGAGATGAGAGAGAATTGCTTTTTTTGTTTTTTTTTATATATTATTTTCCATGTGGCAATTTTTGGTCCACGTAAGCGCCATATCAGCTCGTATGGCCTACAAATTGCCAGGTCAGACCGGAGTATTACCGGAGCTGAAATTCATGGAAAAATTGATCACGCCTTTAAGTTCAGGGAAAATTTGATAAAAATCAAAGTTCATGGAAAATTTGGAAATGGGCCCAAAGTTCATGGTTTTTGGCGTAATTAACCCTTTTTTTTATCTATTTATAATAATAGTACAGTTCACATTACTTTGAGACCTTTACTAATAACTTTATTTATATTTTATTAAAATTTTATCATTCACAATGTGGTAAGTAAATAAGATATTAAGAAAATTATTAAAAAGTTATTTTACTAATAACTTTATTTATACTGTGAATAGGCGAAAGTACCCACTTTTATAACTTGTCTTACAAAAGTACCCACCCAAGCCAAAGTCTAAAAAGTCAAAGCCGACATGCTTGGTTTTTTGGAAAAGCAGACCTGACATGCTTCGGTTTTTGTAAAATGTCTAACTCACGTCAATTTCACAAGTTAAAAATGTGATGAAGAGACAATAATTGCCCAACTCACGTCACTTTCACAATCTAATGTATACTGTATGTTTGAAAATTTATAAAAAAATTAGCTTACGTTTGCGTTATAAAAACATTAGTAAGAGGACTAAAAATTTCACTATTATGTGTATTATGCAACAAAAAAATATTTAGAAACCAATGAAACAATTAGCCGCCGGAAATTCATAGCCGTGAACAGTAGCCGGCGGTCCAAACTATACACGGCTACTGGTCAGCGGCTATGAACTTCCGGCGGCTAATTACTCCATTTGTTTTATAATATTTTTTTGTTGCACAATATACATAATAGTGAATTTTTGAGCCCTCTTAGTAATATTATATTATAACACGAATACCTTAATTTAGAGTTTTTATTTAAATTTTTAATTTTATTTTTTTTATATTACAAGAAGTATACATTGATGTCAAATATGAGAGATACTGAATCTGCAAAAAATTGGATTATAGTGGGGTAAAAATACTCACTTTATGCATGATTTGATTGAACACAAAATAATACAGTAAACACATAAAATAATAGGCTATTTTTGAAGAAAACACTTGAAACTCCTGAAATGTAAACACAAAAATATTTTAGCTCTAAAAAAACAATTAGCCGCCGGAAATTCATAGCCGTGAACAGTAGCCGGCGGTCCAAAATATACACGGCTACTGGTCAGCGGCTATGAACTTCCGGCGGCTAATTAATCCATTTGTTTCATAATATTTTTTTGTTGCATAATATACATAACAGTGAATTTTTGAGCCCTCTTAGTAATATTATATTATAACACGAATACCTTAATTTAGAGTTTTTATTTAAATTTTTAATTTTATTTTTTTATATTACAAGAAGTATACATTGATGTCAAATATGAGAGATACTGAATCTGCAAAAAATTGGATTATAGTGGGGTAATAATACTCACTTTATGCATGATTTGATTTAACACAAAATAATACAGTAAACACATAAAATAATAGGCTATTTTTGAATAAAACACTTGAAACTCATGAAATGTAACCAAAAAAATATTTGAGCTCTAAAAAAACAATTAGCCGTCAGAAATGCAAATCCGGTCGTACTAGCCGTGTGAAATTTTTCACACACGGGTAGTGAATCCGGCTACGATTTTGTGGCGGCTAATATTTGTTTTGGGAGCAAAAAATCATTTTGAAGTAATACATATGGTTGTAAAAGTTTTTACCTTGTTATGAATGTTTGAAAGTAACATATGTATCCCTTTTTGTGTATTTCTATTTATTTGTTAATGTTTTAGTCAAAAAAGTACATGTCCACATGAAATAAGAGATAAGGTGACTGCACAAATTTGGATTGTAATGAGGCTTTAATGCTCACTTTCTGCATGCATTTGATTGCACATTGAATAATAGATTGAAGTGTACTGAATGAATGAACAATACATTTCACGTGAATTTGTACAAAGGAATCTAATATTAGTCTATAATGGCTACACTTGTGAATGAGAAAACATAAATCCAAATACTCGTAGAAAGAGCATTCAGTTAAAAAATTGAGAAATTGAAACCCTCAAAGATTTGAGAAGTGGTTTGTGCGATAGTTGGTGCAATTGGTGTTCAAATTCTACTTGAAGAGGTGATTTTCTCATATATTGTTTGTGTAATTAATAGTTTGAATGTTTTATGTTATATTTATGAGAATTTTTAAAGTGTTTATGCATATTTTAATACTACATTTTATGTGTTTTTATAGATGGAATTCGTTAGATACATATATGTGAGATACAACGGACTCGTCGATGGTATACACTATGTTGGTGGGGCTACAGAGGTCCTTCCCCTCGTCAACGAAACTATTGAGAGCCTGATGTGCAGCGTCAACAATATTATGAGGACGCATTCGTTGAGCTCGAGCTACCAATTGTATTATTTGGCGACCAATCTATTTGGTAGGGAGATGAAATGTGGCTTGGCCACAGACGATGACGTGGAAGCCTTGTTGGCAACTGCCGACTATCCCATGGTGTACGTTGAGCACTACAACGGTCCGATTGTAGAAGAAGCCTACATACCTACTTTTAATTTTGCTGAACCTTCGGGACACGTAGATGAAGCACAATGCAGTCAGTATGAGACGCCGTATTATCATCATACGTCGTTTCATGGTGTCCAGAGCTCGCCTCCACGACAATGTTTTACATGGGATGGACAACCGCTAGACGAATCTGCATGGAATCAAACCGAAAGGCTTAATGAAGTATGTGGGAGATTGAACGATGTGCGGACAGATGATGAACCTGAGCACGAAGCTGAAGGCTCGGTTGCATCAGGAGACGATGATGATTCTGATGACGAAGAATTTGACCCTGCGCTCGAGGTGGGCACTGCTTCTGATGCCTCTGAGGATTTATTAGACGACGATCTAATTGATTTCGCGGAGACCGAGCGAGCAGGTTGGATCCGACAAAGTACAACACGTGACGGAGATCCGACAGCCGAGACCGGTGATCTAACTAATTGGTTAGTTCCCTTGATTCCAGTGGACGCCTCGGCTTCGCTGGTTGCTCGCGAGAGTGACCCTTCTAGAGTTGATGATCTGCAGAAGAATTCTTTTTACAACAGCAAAGACGACCTGATCATTGCTGTTGGTTTGTGGAACATGAAGCGAGGCACTGAGACAAAAGTTGTCCGCTCAGATCCGGGACGAGTCTATTTCTCGTGCAAGCACTCTGACAACTGCAATTTCGATCTTCGTGCGTCTGTTCACGGCCGAGGGATGTGGAGAGTGCATAAGTTGAAAGAGCATTCATGCGAAGGGGACTTGCGCACAGCTAAAAAATCAAGGCGCACTCGAAGGTGGTGGCAGCGTTTGTGGCAAACAGAATACGCGATGATGGAGAGGTCATTAAGCCGAAATCCATCATGGCTGAGTTAGTACGCGATTTCGGCATCAAAATCAAATATGATGTCGCGCTGCGTGCAAGAAATCTCGGGATGGATATGATATACGGTCGAGTTGATGATTCGTTCCTCCTGCTCCCAAGATATCTGTATGCCCTGAAGGAAGCGAATCCTGGCACCTTATATGATTTGGACGTAGATGTAGACTGCCGGTTCAAACATTTGTTTGTTGCTCTGTGGGCTTCCATCTCACCTTTCTACTTTCACCTTCGACCAGTGATTGTGGTTGACGGCACACACCTGAAGGGCAAAAATAGTGGCATTTTGTTTGTCGCCGTGACAAAAGACGGAAACGAGGCAGTTTTTCCCTTGGCGATCAGTGTCGGTCCGATCGAGAATGATGAGTCGTGGAAGTGGTTTATGTCACATCTGAGAGGTGCTTGCGGCGAGCCCGATAACTTACTTATTGTATCTGATGCGCATGTCTCCATCGCTAATGCTGTGAAGAGCGAGTTTCCAAATGCTACTCACGGTATTTGCTACTACCACTTGTTGAACAAGATGAAGGGTTACAGGCCCGGTGTTGCTGAGCTTTTCCGCCAGGCTGCATACGCCTACGAGCAATCAGATTACACGCGTGCAATGTCAGCCATGGCTGCTCTGAAGCCAAAGGCGTACGAGAAGTTGTTGCGCGTAGGCCCGGAGAAGTGGGCACGATCACAATGTCCTGTGTCCCGTTACAGCTTCCTTACATCCAATGCCGCCGAGAGTTTTAATGCACGTTTGCTGTGGGCCAGGCGTCTTCCAATCTGCTCGATGTTGGAGGCAGTCAGATTAGTTGTCGAGCAGTGGTTCAACGACAGGCTTGCGGCCGCACAAGAGAGCGATGAAAATCTGACTCCGGAGGCAAAACAGAAGCTCAGTGCAGAACTTGTAAAAAGTCGTCGTTACACAGCCAAGAGGACCACCGAGAGAAAATACAGGGTTCGTGCTAGTGGTCGCCATTATATGGTTGACCTTCAAAAGCAGAGCTGTGAATGCAACGAATTCAACGAGGACCAGATGCCGTGTTCTCATGCGATTGCAGCCATTACGTATGTCATTTCTATTCATGACCATTATTAAATAACAAAAAGTATAATCGTTTGTTTTGCAGTGAGGCGAACGAGTCAGTGGAGGATTACGTGCACTCTTACTACTGGAACAGTTCACTAGTTGACACATACTCTGGTGACGTTAACCACTTGCCTCCCATAGAGAATTGGAATATTCCTTTCCGAATTGCATCTCAGCTTATTTTACCAAATCTCTCTCGGCGACAAGCTGGTCGTCCAAAGGAAACTCGAGTTCGATCCGCAGGTGAAAGGCCGACTCAAAACACATCAACAGCGGAGGCATCAACTAGTAGCAAGAAACGAGCACCCAAAACGTGTGGTCTATGTGGCGGGTCTGGTCACACACGTCGATCGTGCAAGGGTACGGCCACCGATGCGTAGTCGTATTTATTTTTCTGTTTTATTTAAGTTCATTTAGAGTTCCCTAGTTTATTATATTATTCTAATTATTATGATATTATTTCAATTTCATTGTTCTTTTCTTCTAAATATTAAATAAAACGCTGCTCTGAAGGAGAGCTAAACATACGGCGCGCATTCGCCATAAGCTCATTGTATTCTCTATCCAAATAAGTCTGCAAAGAAGAAAAACATTATTTCAAATAATACTTTATTATAAACGCAAAATATGTTAATGCTTACGAAGAATTCCGCATCCAATATGATATGGCTCCTGTGATCGATGTCCTGAAGCAGGTCTGTACCGCTCACCAGCCTATGCCTCAGCGTCATCATGTACGCATCTACATGCTGCACATACTTTAATGTTAATATTAAGTAAACACTGAGGGTACAACATGTAACAAGTGCATCAAAAATATTAGATACCTCGGGCTCGAGCTCTTTAGTCCTGTTCATGAGAGTCACCCAAAACTGCCTCTTGATCGGGTGCCCACTCTCTGTCACCACCAACTTCCTGTAGTTCCCACCACGGAGACGCTCCGCCATACGAGTAAATCCCTGAATATACTTGTTGTCGACGGGTTTCGGCTCGTTGCTGTGAACGTATGGGGATCTCAGCGCAGCCGAAGGCTGCCGCTCACGGTAGCTTCGGCGCAGTTGCGCATCCTCTGGTGGTGGTGGACAAACACTGAGGGGAATGGCAGGTGTTGCCCCAGAAGCAGAAGCTCCCTATATTTACATTAAAACAACACAAGTTAAACATATAAACAGTCCATAAATGACACGTAATTTCAATTAGAAGTAAAATTTAAAACAAATACTGAGCTTTTACCCCACTAAACTGCTGCCATAAACGCTCCATCTCTTCCTGAGAATATCCAGCCTCGGCCAGAATCGGCAGCGAAGAACGAGGCGGCTCGAATGGGTGTGCTGAGCTCGAGGGCTGCTCAGTGTACGAGTAGCGTGGCCCCAGATATGGGGTCAACTGTAGGCCAGCCCCAAAAGTCGTGGGCACACCAAAACCAGTATGCGGGCCCGGTGGGGTTTGATAATCATCACTGCCGGAGTGACCCGCGTCCCTAGCAGGCGCCTCGTGTGCAGGGGACCTCTGCTGTGATGGCGCATCCTCCGTCTCGGGCTCCGTCTCGGGCTCCGTCTCGGGCTCGGGCTCTCGTCGCCTGTCCGATTGAGGTCTTGGAGCAGGCATGGGCTGACGTACATCGGTGCTATGCGAGCATCGGCAACGCATACACCCAAAGGTCTCCTCTGCCCAATTCTTCAGCCTCGTGAATAGGCTCTCCTCCACACGCCTCGCCACCCGGCCCTCACTCTCGCGCACCATCTGCTCCATGCGCTGCCACTCCTGCTCGCTCAAACCAGAAGGCCCATGAGCAGCACTGCTCTCTCCCCCGTATCTGGGCCTCCTGTGACTCTGTGACCTCCGGCCGGAAGTCACGGGGCGATCGCCGCCGCCAGTCTGATCCCGCTGGCCACTGCTCGACGAGGACGAAACCACCTGTGGTCTTTGCCGCTTTCCCCGATCTTCGCGCCTCGAACTGCGACGTCGGGGTTCCACCTGAATAGATGCCTCAGAGCGGTCCCCACCACTCACATCCGGTCGAGGATTCCTCTGGCCGAAGACGCCCGGACCTGGAAACTGGACATCTCCTTCATTCGCGACCGATAGCCACCACTGCGTCCTCGCCTCCTGCTGTTCGGGCTGCAACTCATAAAGATCGTTCTCCTACAATAAAAAATATATGTACATGATGATTAATATTCATAACATCAAATATAATTAACTAATAAACACTTAAATTATTACCGGTGACTCAAATAGGGGCTGCAAATCTTCACTGATTTTACTCAAGAAGGTCCACCTCTTGAATCTAGGTATTATCCCGGCATTATGTAGAGCGACGGCTCTGCCCAAGCCGGGAACAACCTCAAGATCCCAGATATATAGAGCCCAAGAAGGCCCATAGAAGTGGTACTTCCATTTTTTCGACATCTTCTTCATCCTGTAGTTCAAGCGACTATATGCCGCTGCACCCCAAGGAAATGTGGAGAACTCCGACAAGTCCTCCACCAAAGCCCACGTCCAGATCTCCACGGGTCGTGGCAAATCCACGCCCAAAACAAATGCGTGTAGCACCAACAGGTGGGCCACACGCAGTGCTACCGAGCCGTCGGGGTCGACAATCTCCGTCCACTGATCAAAAAAAATGTTTGCCAACTCCTGAACTGACAAGCGCTGCCCGCCACAAACTCGTGTGTAGGCTACATTGTTTCTCAAATTGTGGGAGGCTAATGGATCGAAATGATGTGGCCCAAATGGCAATCCGGTCACAAGAGCGAAAGCGGCGTGATCAAGGCAAACCTTCTTGTCGTTGATGTAGAACCACATCACATCGTCACTATCCAGCAGATGACGAGAGACAATATGGTGCAATGCCATGTTGCACCTGTTGCCCGGCTCCCAATCCAACAAATGTCCAAAGCAACCCTGCCTGAACGTATTCTCCAGTGCGTCGCCCCCAATTTCCCTCAGTCGCTTGGGTACCCGGGACAAATAACTGGTCTTGTAGTAAGAACTGATCTGCGTCCCGGGGCGATTTATTGTTTTGGGCCTCCGATAATCGATCTATTCAATACCAAAAATATATCAATTAAAAAGCCAAAATATAATTAATTAAGAAAAATAACACAAAATTTAATAATAACATAAGTAATTCAACCAAATAGAATTAAACAATTTATTAATAATTCACGAAAATAATTATGTACATGTAGAGGATCTTCTCGTTAGTTTCAATTTATGCACTACCCAATTCAATTCTTTGGTTGTGTATTTTATTTAAATTATTGAAATGATTTTAAAATTAAACTAAATCAATTTATATACAAACTAATTCACAAATAACATAACTAATTCAACCAAAATGACTACAACAAAATAACATAAGTAATTCACGAAAATAATTAATTATTTTCGTCCCAACAAAATAATTAAACATAATGACTACAACCAAAATGAATATACAACCAATAATTAATTATTTTCGTCCCAACATAAGTAAATTCCATCCCAATAATTAAACAAAATGACTACAACAAAATAACTACAACCAAAATGACTACAACAAAATAACTACCCAATTCACGAACCCAATTCACGAACACAAGTAATTCGAATTAAACAATTTCACCAAAATAATTCACGAACCCAATTCACAAATTTAAAATCAACGAAATAGGATACTTACTTGATTTGAAGAAGAAGCCATGTGTATGCCTTCGGACGTTGAAAAAATCGTGAATGCTCTCCTTCAAGTTCAAAAAAAATGATTCTCATTCAAACATGGACAAACAAGAAAACAAATAAAAAAAAAAAAATTCATTCCAATTTACCTTCGGTTTGGAATGCTCTCCTCTTTCTCAAAAATTTACCCGATGCTCTTTCTCCTCTCTCTCTCTCTTTCTCGGCTGCCTCTCTCTCTCACTCTCTCTCAAAAAATAAACTGATGCCGTGAATTCAAAATGGAATGCGGCTAGGTTAAAAGTTCTAATTCTTATACATGTAAATGGGTTTCTTGGTCAAACAAGCCTTAAATTGCCTTGTGAATTTGAGATACAGCCGTGTATATCCCCCCAATAAAGCTTCCGCGATTCTCGCCTATCTGTATAGCCGTATGCATTGTCCAATCACCCTTTAAGCTTATAATTAAAAAAAAATAGGTTTTCGTGTATAAATAGAAGAAATAGTAGTAAATTAAGGGTAAAAAATACGAATATTATATAAAATGATATGAAAAATTATTTTAAAGATATTTAATAACTTACCCGCCACTAAAGTGTAGCCGTCCGATATAGCCGTGAGTATTTTCTTTCACACGGCTACGGCAGCCGGCTACATATTTCTGGCGGGTACTTGGTGTTATGGTGTAATATGTTTCATTGATTCATAATATATGATATTTTAATTTTTTTATCCATCATTTGCTATTATTTTATGTGTTACAATATTAATTCATATTCCAATCAAATAAACTAAATAAATTTAGACTTATTGAGTTTATTTTGTCAATCTCCTTCTCGTGAATTTACTGCAAAGAAGAAATAGACCCTATAAAGCTGCATTGTAGCCGTATGAATTGTCCAATCACCCTTTAAGCTTATAATTAAAAAAAAAATTAAGTTTTCGTGTATAAATAGAAGAAATAGTAGTACATTAAGGGTAAAAAATACTAACATTATATAAAGTGATATGAAAAAATATTTTAAAGACATTTAATAACTTACCCGCCAGTACTTAGTAGCCGTACGCTGTAGCCGTGAGTAGTTTCTTACCCACGGCTACGGCAGCCGGCTACATATTTCTGGCGGGTAATGGGTTGTAAGGTGTATTATGATTCATTGATTCATAATATATGATTTTTAAATTTTTTTATCGACTATTTGCTATTATTTTATGTGTTACAATATTAATTCATATTCAATTATATAAATTTAGACTTATTGAGTTTATTTTGTCAATTTCCTTCTCGTGAATTTACTGCAAAGAGATTGCCCCCTATAAAGCTGCATTATACCCGTGAATTGTCCAATCACCCTTTAAGTTTATAATAATAATAAAAATTAGGTCTGTTTAAAAATTTTAAATCAAGATTATTATGAAACTAGAATTTTTTTTAAAGCTAATTAAGTATTTACCCGCCTGTTAATCCTAGCCGGTCACAGTAGCCGCTGGGATCCATTTCCAGCCGGCTACGTCTAACGGCTACGATTAACAGGCGGGTAATTGTTGTATTAGCTTCAAAAAAAAACTTGTTTCATAATACACTACATTTAATTTTTTTTCAACTTTCTTATACATGTTTAATAACATGAATACCTGTCTTTATTTTTTCGAACTTAAGGCATTTAGGGTTACAAATAATGCCATTTCCTCAGATTTAGAGTCATATTTAACTACCTCTCTTACACATTTTCTTACACAAGTGTACTTGTGTAAGAAAAGTGTAAGAACTTTTACGGAAAACGATGCAAACCTATCACCATCAATTGCAAAGTGGGTAGTTTTATAAGACATCTTATATGGGTGAGTAATTTTGTAAGATAACTAACCAAAGTGGGTACTTTAAATTCCATCCCTTATTTATATTTTATGAACGGAGAAATATAAAAATTCAAAGTAAATAAGATTAAGAAAATGGTAATAAAATATTAATTGTGGCTATCCGAAAAGAAAAAAAAAAGGAGTTTGTGGCATACATTTGGCCTTAAATTTGGCAACCTTGTTCACCAAACCGGGTCCCACTTGGAAGTCTCTATTCTCCCAAAACCCAATGTATACTTTTGTTTTCTCTCTCAAAAAAGCAAAAATAAAAATACTAATGTCACAACTGCTGCCTTAATTGGTTTTTTTTTTTTTTTTTTTTTGAAGAAAACTGCTGCCTTAATTGCTGAAATCTTCTTTCTCACGCTTTCCGTCAAATTCCGTTCCTCGTTTTCAGTTTTCTCTCTCCTAAGAATTTCGTGCAGACCAACTGTGGAGAAAGCGAAAGGCTCTGTGGCGTTGGAAACATTGGAAAAGAGAGTGATTGTGGAAAGTGAAGTGTTTTCTTTTGATCATCGGAAATTCTGTTTGATTTTGTCTTTGTGGAAGACGCGATTATTGGGATTTTTCCAGTGGTGAGATGTGGACTGGTGTTGATGAGCTGTGGGCGTCTAGTATCAGCTGTGCTTCTTGTTGTTCCGATAGCGAAGGGTGAGAAATATCAAGTTATATTCTCCTCTTCCAATTTTTTTTATTTTATTTTTCCAAGTTCATTTTCCCGTCTCGAATAAAACCCTGAGAATTTCTTCTTCTTCATGCGTTTCTTCCAATAATTTCGAGTATTTCGGTACATAGGTCGATTTCTACGATTATTAGTATATGGTGAATTTGTGGAATGAGTTTGGGAAATTTTTATGGTAACTTTTTAGGTAAGAATTTCTGGTTTTGAATTTGACTCACTGTCACTTTTTTATGCTTGAAGTTTCTTGTTTATTTCTGTTTTCTCTGAGTCCATGCTGCCATATTTTGCAGTGTGAATAATAGTACATTCCAGTTCTGTTTGTGTTAGCTGTTTTCTGAAGAAGTCTTCCCTGCAGCTTGTGTTCATGATTGTTTAGTGGGAATTAATTTGTTTTTAGTTCGATTCTATGCTTGTTCAGATTCCCTAGGGAGTTGATGCGCTATGAGGAATAAGAAGCAGATTGGAGAAGAACGGAGTCATAGAGCCCGTACTAGGCTGGGAACGATAATGCAGTGTCTTTGTTCTGGGGAGCAGTTACATGCAATTGAAATGGTCCCTTCTTTAGCCAAGGATAGTTCAGCTAGTGTTCATTCATCGCAGCCTGGAGAAGCCGAAAGGAAGCCTGATATCGGCAACATCGAAGAGGCTGAGACATCACTGCGAGAAAGTGGATCTTTAAACTATGAGGTCCTTCTCTAATAATTTTGATGCAAATCTTTGTCCATTCTCTGATAGAGTTAAGGTTGTTTAAGAGGCAACGGAGAGAAAATTTTCTTATGGAATTACTGGAAAATCAAAGGAAAAGGAGAAATCCTTAAAAAAGTTTAAAAGAATGCTGTAACCAAGCCCAAAGTTCTAATTAAGGTACAGGGTTTTTGGAAACAAACCACATAATTGGCCCACTCCTTTATTCTAGTTAACTATCTAAACAAGGTAAAGAAAGATTGTTTAAATCAATTATTTTGATAATTATGGCAACAACATAAGGAAAGATTCCATGAGATCTTCTCCTCTACTCCATCAATCTCTAACATCCTCTTTATGTTTGTTTCCTTTATTTCTTGGGCTGAGGTTCCTCAAAGTTAGACCATTGCTTTGAGGATAGTCGGTGTGCTTCTTCATAATAACTACTTCAATCGCAACTTGACAATGTGTTGTTTTCTGCTACAGGAGGCCAGAGCATTGTTAGGGAGGTACGAATATCAGAAAGGAAACATAGAAGCAGCCCTACATGTGTTTGAAGGGATCGATATAGCTGCTATAACTCCAAAGATGAAAATCACCCTTTCAGTAATGGGAGAAACTCATAGAAGACGACAACATAATTTTGCAGCCCCTCCAATGTCCATACATGCAGTTAGTTTGCTTTTTGAAGCAGTGTTTCTAAAGGCGAAATCGTTACAAGCACTTGGGAGGTATAAAGGTATATCATCCATTTATTTTTGTTTGACCACATGTAGTATCTAGCAAATAATCATGGCTTTTGTACTAGTCTATAATTGTCGACTAAGTTTTGGAAACTTATTTGGTGTTTTTATTGATTTAGTTAGCACTCATTTGGTATAATGTATTTCATTTCCAGTACCGATCATGACCTGTGAATTTGCAGAAGATTTTGGAATAAAGGAAGCTGCTCTCACTAAGAAGCGACATACTGCTAATAAAAGAGAACAGTGTCGTCAACTTTTAAAATGAGTTCCCACCTAACGGTTCCTCAGATTTATTTGTCTAGCATCTGTATTGGAAAGCTATCACTTTTTGTGTTCATCTTTTTCACAGTTCCTAAACTTGTGTGTTTCAGAGAATTGAGAATGAACTATCTTTTATTGAGTTTGCTTATGTAAAATATCAGTGTAAAATCTTTTCATATTTTAATTAGTTAGTTTTCTTAAGTTATTTTCTGGTTATAAACCTTTTCAGTAGCGTTCTGTTGTTCTATGATGTTTACTTGTGATTTCAGTTCATATACTTGTTGTTGCTATCAAAGGTGGATGAAAAATTGTGGAGAGAAAATAAGCCTTCAAGCTTATTTCTCAGCTTATTGTGAATAATAATTTGAGTCTTTCCAATCATCTTTGCAGAAGCTGCTCAATCATGCTCAGTTATTCTGGACATTGTTGAATCATCATTACCAGCTGCCTTGCCTGAAAACTTTGGTGCTGACTGTAAATTGCAGGAGACTCTAAATAAGGCTGTTGAGTTGCTTCCAGAATTGTGGAAACTTGCTGATTCTCCCCGTGATGCAGTCTTGTCATACCGTCGGGCCCTTCTCCATCACTGGAACCTAGATGCACAAACTACAGCTAAGATCCAAAAAGAGTTTGCCATTTTCCTTTTGTACAGTGGAATCGAAGCCATTGCCCCAAACTTGAGATATCAAATGGAGAATTCATATATACCGAAAAATAATATTGAGGAAGCCATTCTTCTTTTGATGATTCTTTTAAGAAAAGTTTCGCTTAAGAGAATTGAGTGGGATCCTTCAATTTTAGATCACCTTTCATATGCATTATCCATGTCTGGTGGACTAGAGGCTTTAGCTAATCAAATCGAAGAGCTCCTTCCTGGAGTTATAGATCGAAAGGAACGGTATCATACTTTAGCCCTCTGTTATCATGGAAAAGGTGATGACATGGGGGCCTTGAATTTATGGAAGAAAATTTTGAAAACTCAAGTGGATTCGACTTATTTATCATTTTTGATATTCATTTCAAAGATATGTGGGGGGAATCCTAAGTATGCTGGCGAAGGGATTAATTTTTCTCAGAGTGCAATTGACAACTTGCATGGGGGATGTGATCAGTTGATGGGTGTTGCCCAATGTATGTTGGGCATTTCACTATCAACATATTCTAGGTCTGCTGCAACTGACATTGAGAGAGTTCAAAAACAGTCCAAGGCACTTAAATCCCTGGAAATTGCTGGAAGAGTGACAAAAATGAAGGACCCTTTCATTATTTACCATTTATCTCTAGAAAATGCTGAGCAGAGAAAGCTGGATGCAGCACTTCATCATGCAAAAAACTTTCTTACATTGGAAAGCGGTTCTGATATTAGAGGATGGATCTTGTTGGCTCGAATATTATCTGCTCAAAAATGTTTTTCCAATGCTGAAACTATCATAAATGCGGCATTAGACCAGACTGGAGTATGGGATCAGGCAGAACTGCTGAGAAGTAAAGCTAAGCTCCAGCTTGCTCAGGGTCTAGTGAAGGAGGCAATTGAAACTTATTCTCAGCTGCTTGCTGTGCTTCAGGTGCAACTCAAAAGTGTTGATTCAGTGAAGAAGCTTAAGGTATGTATTGTCACTTGTTTGACATACATCTAACAAATTTAATGGTCCTTGTGCTATAATCCCTCCGTCCCACAATTTAGTATCCATATTTCTATATTAATCCGTCCCCCAATTTAATATCCCTTTCTATTTTTGGTAAAAGTACTCCACATAACCCTATAAAATATGAGCCCCTTACTCCACTTAACACTCTCATAAAGGTGAGATCCTTATTCCACTCACAACACACTCAACCACTTTATTAAAACCTGCGCCATTCTCAAATGGATACAAAATTGTGGGACGGCGGGAGTACGTTATTTGTGAATGATTGGAATGATTGTTTGTGGAATTTAATGGTACATGTAACCTGTTTGCTGCCAAAAAGGATGTTTACTAACATGAGCTCTTTTCACTATTTAAGAAAGCTTATAAGAGCTCGGAGACTGTGCTTATGTCCATGCAAACAAAGTTGTTTCTTTTGGTCGACTGACTAAAGAATATATTGAACTCATATATGGAGCTTAATTGCTTTGAAGTGTTTAGAGGTTTAACAGTGCCCTATCTAGATTCACCCGCTCTGATGATGGCCAGCTTGACTTTGATGTAGAGTTGATATTTTTCGTTAACTCCTTAAGGCCTTCAAAAGAAACTGTAGTGTGGAGTTTAAATAGTCTGGAGAGAATTGTGTTTAGGTAAATTACACTTTCCAAGTGGCCTTTTCTTAAATCCAAGTTATCTTTTGAGGCAGCTTTCCTAATGTTGGGAGAAATTTTTGGTAAATCCTGTTAGAGACTACAATAGAAACATGAGAACCAAAAATTCTAGTGATTCAAGTACTCATTGATACGGCAGAGAGATTGTGCTTGGACATAGTTGAAAAGTGTTCAACAATTATGCAGTGGAAACCGTCATATTATGGCGAAGTTATTTGTATTCTAGAAACAACAAAACTAGGTTGACTTGAGTTGAAAGCTTAATCCAATCTGATGAACAAAAGTTTCCAGAATTTGCCTACCTAATGGATTTATCTAAAGGTCTTTAAGTTGTGTGATACATGGAAGATAATTTTAACTGCCAAGATACACATACACACAGGATGGTATATATCATTGGAAGCTGGATAAAGATGTCTGTTCAGGTCTATCTATGAGAAATTGAGAATAGAACCCTTGTTGTAAGAAAATTCTATAGTATTATGTGTATGTCACATAAGAGGAAGTATGCGTGACTGGCTACATGGATGAACCCATATGTTCTTTTGAAAATCTGTCCATGTAGGATATCTAATTGTGCCTTATAATATAATTTGTTATCATCCCCATCTTAGTACATTATTGACCTTGTTCTTAACTCTGATTTTTATAAACCATTGAGTTGCTCTTAACTAATTGAGAAAATATGTCCTTATGTAGGATATGAGGATATCTAATTTATTGACTAATTGTAATTGTGCCATATACTACAATTAAGTATCATCTCCATACTATGAGACCTAGTTCATAGCTCTCAGCTTTACAAACTATTAAGTCATTTTTAAACCATTCATTAAGACCAGCCCCACGGCCACCTGCCTGCCCCCATCTTCTGAGTGCTAAGACGTAAAATAAATAGCATCCATTGTGATTTGCAATATTCAGCATGTTCGCAATAGCTTTATTCTCCGACTCTTTTGACAAGCCATTAGATGCTGTCATACTTCAGATAAATTATATCATGCTTCAATCTCCTGCTTTGTCATTTTCATTATTTCAGACTACATGTTTGGAAAAGATCGGATAATACAATATTTATCACAGTGGCCACATTTTATGAACATTGGAACTGTGGAGATATTGCGTTTGAATTTGATTATGCTTTATTGTAATCCTTCTGCCATTAACTTAAATTGTCAGGATGGTTTGGTGTTATCATTGGATATACATGTCAGGAATTTCTCTTATTGTACATACTTGTATGCTAATTTATCTTATCCTTCCATAGCTGGTCCATGGGTTGTTTGATGAAAGCCCTTCTTTATCAAATGACAGGAGAACCGAAACCATATCAAGAACTTAGAGCTGGATACATGGCTTGGTTTGGCTTCCATTTACATCAAATTGTCTCGATGGCATGATGCTGAGCTCTGTCTTTCAAGATCTGAAGCCATTACTGCCTTTTCTGCCTCCAGGTGGCATGTCACTGGTAATCATGCTTGGCCATTTATTTATGTCAAAATCCTTTCTCATTTACAATTCATCTTTTACTGGCTCTTATATGTGGAACAACACACTCTATAGCCACTATCAAAAGGAGAACATATAAAAGAACCATTCCAGGATTTTGTCTGATCAGTTATGCTTTTACTATGAGCAATTTATGTGAAGAACATGTGAACTTGTCCGGAAGTCCATGGCCCTGTATATTTGATAAATTTATATTTTAGTATCCAATAGATGGAAGTATATCAGAATACAGTAGTTTTATTTCTCTAATAGATGGAAGTATACACTTTTGCGGATATGATGTTCTATCATAACACCCTGTTGTGGTTGGTCAGAGTTTATGGTTCAACATCAACCTAAATGAACAGTTACAGAAGCCGTTTTCTTTTTCCTTTCTCTTTAGTACTCCCTCCGTCCCACTTCACTTGGCGTAGTTCTTTTCGGCATGGTTATTTAGGAGAGCAAGATTGTAGTGTAAAGGTGTGTGGGCCCAAGTCAAGTGTAGTGTAAAATGATACCATTTAGGAAGTAGGCCAAGTCAAGTGGGACAACCCGAAAAGGAATCCAAGTCAAGTGGGACGGAGGGAGTATCTCTTTTGGAAATAAGAGGATTTTTCTTAAAGCAAGGAACAAGACAACTTCATCGTTTGAGGAAGTTACTATCTGATGGCAGATTGAGAGAGCAAGCGAGGCCACCTTTTGACGATCTCGAAGAGCTAGTTAGCTTTAGAAGTTCGTAAAAAAGTCTTTCATGAAGGAAACTCTATTCTCTAGTTTTTCTTGGTAAAGCTGATGGCCTTTAGCAATATGAAATGGGAAGCTGCAGGATAGTATCTGATTCTATGGTGATGGAGGAAAACTACTCCAAATTTTTAAGAGTAACTTTTATTTTGTCAATGGGTGTAAAATAATACTCCCTCCGTCCCGCGGATCTTGAGTCAATTCTTTTCGGCACAGGAATTAAGAAAATAGTATTTAGTGTGTTAAGTGTGGTAGGTGAAAAAGTGAAAAGGTGAATAAAGGAGAATTTTTTTGCCATATAAGGAAATGACTCAAGATTCGTGGGACGGAGGGAGTAGTTCTTTAGACATTAAGGACCTCGTGGTTTGAGTGACTTTTTCTTCAAATGGTCTAGAGGTTTTGCTTGCTGGTGGCGAGTGAAGATAAATTGTTAAATGGCTCTATCTTCCACATCAGGGCATTATACTAGGGAATTCATTTCTGGATATTAAATGCAGGTTTGCTTCACGAAGCAAAGGGTGACGAGAAAGAAGCGCTGAAGGCATACTCACTTGCCCTGGAAGTTGACCCAATGCATGTCCCAAGTCTTGTCTCCAAGGCTAAGGTTCTGAGAGGTGGTAGTTGCAGGTCTCCAGCTATCATAAGAAGCTTTCTGACAGAAGCTCTACGACTCAATCGTACGAATGCATCGGCTTGGCATCAGCTAGGCCTGCTTTACAAGGATGAAGGAGGTAGTTTATCAGCTGTGGAAGCTGCTGAATGTTTCGAAGCTGCTGCCGTCCTGCAGGAAACTGAACCCGTCGAGCCATTCAGATGACGTTGTTCTGTATTTGTGAGTATCCTCTATACACTGTTGAGTAAAATAATTGTATCTGTTCCATTTTCGAGGAGAAAAAGGTAATACAAATACAAGTTTTTGGGTCTTGATAGTTTTCCATTTTCTTCAATGGGATTGTGATGTGAGCAGTGAGAAATCCACTTCTGTTTGAGCATGGCAGTTGAGATTTTATTTGTTTGCCTTCGTTTTTCATGAACATGTTCTTGATTTTTTGTTACTAATTTTTATTTTATGGTATTCCATCCTGTGCAATTACACACGCAGGGAAGGATTTTGGTTGCTTCGGTTCTATCAATAGACTACTTCAGTTTTTTATTGGGTTAAATGCATTCAAATATACAAACTTTTGGGTTGACTTCCATTTTGTAAGTAAATTTTTAATTTTCTTGGAAGATTTATGAACTTTACAAGTACTCTAATTTTTCTACGATTTTAAAGAAGGACGATTTGTTGTCTGGTGATTCGAATACCTTATATTCAATTAGAATTTGATGTTTTGCGAGAAGATTAGGAAGAAAAAAAAATGTCTTCAAGGATAAATGTTTTTAGTTTGTGAAAAAATGTCTTGAGATTTTATTAAAATTAAAGACAAAAAGAAATTCCTTTAAAATAAAATCGTTCCCGCTCAAACGTGAAAATTAACTGCCATGTGGATGGCACTGTCAGTTTCACATTTTAATTGGAATGCAAATCGTGGAAAAAATAAAGAATTTATAAAATTCATAAGACTTTTTTCTTCTTCTTGAAGTTGACAAACACGATCAGTTTTTATCAATTGTGTTAACATAATAGAAGTGTCAGTAGCACTACGAATCTCAATATCTTCATCCTCGATCGTGTCTCCAAGGAAAAAGAAAAAACACAAAAAACAATAACAACAACAATTTTGATCTCAATATTGTTTAAGAGGTCATCTGCCAACGTTTGAACACCTCATTTCATGATGATTACATTACATATGATATATGTAGATGAAAACTGCTTAATTCTCATTAATTCATTCATCTGTGTGCAACTAGACATGAAAATTTAAAAGTGAAATACCGTCGTTTTCATTCATCCACTTGCTTATTTGTGTGTTGGATGGCTAAACGAGAGCGTTTGATGGATTCTTCGCGCTCGAGTTTGAGTTGCTTCTTGAAATTCTTGATGAACTTGTCTGCTTGTGTATTCACATCCTCTGCAATCAAGTGCCTGTGTCTGTGTGTCGTGGTTTTCATGTAGATATCATCTTCTCGGCGTTGATCCATTTGTTTAGTGATGATGCTTAACTGCGCAACTGCGTGTATTTATAGTTCAACTTCTTTTCTGGAGCACATGTTTTTCGCGTGCGCGAAAGCAGGTGGAACAAGCTAAGAAACAAGGAACAATCTAAAGGTTTAATGGAAGGTGATTAGGAAATGGTAGTTGTGTGTGAATATAAGAATTTCAGATTACTTTATTGCCTGCTTTATTTGTTCTGCCATGTTTGTTTATAGTGAAAAGGTTAAGTTATTCAATATTCTTCTATGCAAGTTTTTTGAATTTTGGCCCATCCATTATTTAATAGCTGTTTATTTTGCCAATTGAGTGAGTATATGTATATATGATGAAATTATTAATTTGGTCAGAAGTAGAATAATTTTTAGCCATATATAAAATTTTCTATTTTCTTCAGGTTTATCTAAAATGACAGTTTAGTTTTGAGTTTTGATACGCCATCTTATAGTATAGTATATTTATGTTCCTTTTTTTAAAGTACATTTATGTTTATTCATATATTTTCTTAATAATTGACCTAAATAAAATATTTTGTTAACAATCCGACAGGTCGTACGGTAAAATTTATGCTAAATAGACAAGAAAACAAGAAATTACTAGGCCAAGCAAACAAAAGTTATTAATCTAAGTCATTATCACTAGTGGAGGTCAAAGGTCTCAATTCAAGTCCATGGTCTTTTAAAATAGTATGTGTTTTTTCTTTTCTAAAAAAAATATTTTTTCTATTAAAATAAATTAAAAGATAAAAAAATAGAATTTGCATAAAAGAATTAATATACCCAATATTACTAGGAAATGAGAAGATTAAAAAGAAATAAGAATTAAAACAGTCACCTCTGAGCAAATCCTATACCAACTAGTGTATAATCCGTCAAATTTCAATAGAAAGTCACTCTATGTGATAATTTATAATCATTTTACGTTGTGTTTAAGGTCATATTTAATCAATATTAATTATCGAAATCAACTCATAAGAAATTGACATCAAAATTGTAATTAATACTACTAAAATTACGATTGAAATTGTTTGTTGAAATTGGATTCTCTTTGAGTAGTACAGATTTCCCCAACTGTAATATTTCCTCCGTCCCGCGAAGTTTGAGCAATTTCTTTTTTACACGAATTTTAAGGAATTAGTATTTTGTGTGTAAGTATGGTAGGTGAAAAATTGAAAAGGTAAATAAAAAGGAAAACTTTTACTGCGGGACAACCCGAAAAAAGAATACTGCTCAAGCTTCGCGTGACAACCAGAAAAAAAAATACAGCTTAAGCTTAGCGGGACGGAGGAAATACTCAAGTAAATAAGTCCAGCTGAAGTAGAGGCAAAGGTGTACCAAAATCTTTTTTTTTTAGGGGGTTAGCTGACCAAAAAATCTTTGATGTATATGACAGTATGAAACCGTAAACCTAGACGAGCACGGCAGCATTGAGCCTTATGAAGGCGTAGCATCCCAAGTAAATAAACAAGCAGGTAAATTGAAATAAGAAGCTAAACTAAGCACAGGAGTCCTAACTGCACAGTAGATTTATCTACCGTTGAATAATAAAAAATAACTCCTGCCATAAGCTGGTTTAGATTCTAAATTCCATGTACACTCTCAAAATTGTGAGGCATGCGTGGTACACAATTTTTTTCCCCCTAAGTCGCCTAAGGACTCTCCAACTCTACATCTATGTAATCTAGTGCACTACAACTACAAAATATACAAGCATCTTCATACTTCAATTTCCAAAAATGTAGCATGCTGCTCCTCTGGTTTTAATAGGCAGCTCCTCTACGTCATTTCTATAGAAGAAACATTTTATGATGAACACCATTTCTACAAACCAAAGGAGCAAGCATGTGCAAATAGCTATTACCTTTTTACAACACCAGTGCCTTTTTCATTTGGCAAACCGCCAACAAGTGCACGGCCTGCATTAAAGATATTTGAATGGTTTCATTAAAAAACCTTTTACCCATCCGTCGACCATCATGTAAATGCTTAGAAGCGAATTCATTCAATTTTTGCATAATAAATATCAATCTCACCTTGAAAGGTATCTTCTACCTCATATATAATGCAACAACAGGTCAGCCGAAGAATTCTTCAACCTGCAGCTCTGCCCTAAATGAACATCTCCAAAAAGATACCTACATGAATATTTTTCATAATGGTAATCAGCAGGTTTCTAGATTCTGAACATTCCCCCTTGATTTATTTCAATGCACAGATGGTTTCTGGGAAGTCAGACCTGTATTCACAATGCTCAGGCCATGCACATCGGGCTTTTCCATAATCCCAATAGCAATCCTCATCCCTTAGAGGTCCACGACTAGCTGTTTGTGATATAATAAGATGGTCGTAAGGGTACTATGACGATGGTAGAAACTACAAAAAGAATGGATTCAACCTTTTGTGACAAAGTTGGACTTTTTGTCAGGATGGGTATCATGCCATGTCTCGAGCCACAGCTCCCGCATTAGTACTGGAGATCTAACAATGTTCCTGTGATTTGCTGCAAATGAGATAATTTGATCAACTGAAAGAAAGAATATTATCATTTACTCAACAAAATAAATCCAGAATTGTTCATGTCAAATCACAGCTTCCTGTACTTTGCAAGCTGAAAAGTGTTAGCTAATTCATTGACTATTCCTTTTTTGCTATCTATGGAGCTGTAGATGAGACGCTGCTTGATGGCTAGCAAAAGCAATTTTGTTGCTCTTTAAAAGTAAGAAGGAATAGTATCCCAAAACTACAAAGTAACACATTCAGCAGTTACATCTGCTATTAAGGAATTGAAGCTGCTTCAGCAAGACATATATAGATAATAAAATTCATGCCACTCGGAAGAAAAGGCAGTCTGCCACATGGGTCTTTGTTAAATGTTAATCACAGGCTAGCATGGACCAACATATCATAACGGATACACTAAAGCAAATCATAGTCATCCATTAAACAGCAAATTACAACTTCTGCTTCTCATGAATCATTCTCTTTGTAGCTAGATGCAACCAAGACTATGATTATTGTAGAGATACTGCATAGTGAAGGATTGTATGAAAAATGAAAAGCCATTCAATCAATATTTGTTCAGCAGTCAGCACATTGTTACAGCAGTACGTATTAAACAACTTTTATCCCTTCAAATTATGCACTTTCGACATAAGAGAATCACTGCACTAGGAGTAGAAGCTAGCAAAAAGGAATTCGTTCACTAAACACTGAGTGGCGAAATGAGCTTCCAAATCAAAACAATACCACCGACTGCAGAAAAAAAATATCATGTTATCATGCATCTCATGATCAGATAAAAATAAACGTGTCATCCAGTTTCACATGATTTCAACAATTACAATCCAGCTACAACTACACTAATAACTGAATCTAGCAAAGTTTGATAGGTTAGACAACTGTATTACCTTTATCAAGCTCCCAAACTGCTGTTCTCTTTCCTGGAACACTTTCAGAGTCTTCATAATAGGTCATGTACTTCACTCTAGGAGATCTGGTCATGTTCGGTATTATATCCATTTCAGGATGATGGTCAACATCTAAATGCACTTGGATATCTGAACCATCATGCTCTGACTGCAATTTGACAAAAGATCGCTCTCTTAGCAATAAGAAAAAAGATATGTAAACTTTTCGTTCGAAAATTACACTTATAAGCTGGCTTAACCAGCAAAAAGGGACCATAATATCAGTTTTAGTCGTATCCAGAACAACAAGTAATATATTAATTTGTTAATTTTTTCGGCAGTATAAACTAATCAGGGAATTACAGTAGCAAGTGTGCTCATGAAAGAATTCACACCCTGACTAGGTTAACCCTATCAGCCAAGTTCCTGAGTGATGATGAGTCACCAATGTGAATTTTACAGCAGCAGGTCAAGGCCTAAAGGACTTAATCATGGTTAATGAAGAAGCAAAATGGTAGGATTTCTGCATTTCAGCCATTACAATCCTATAAAAGGCACACTGTCAATGGAAAAGCTTTTATGGAAGATAGGGACAATGTTGAGTAAACTTGGTTCTTAATTTCCTGTATCAAAGAGACAACCAAAAAGTATTACTCTTTAGAGCACTATATATCTGAATTAAGAAGTGTCCAATAATTACAGTTAAGACAATCACAAGTAAATACAATATGGAAAGCACAGAAACACTTAAAACAAATCAATTATCAACACCTGAGGAGCCCTTGTTATATTTACTTTTGGTCCTAGCCAGTTCTTGCACCAAGAGAGGGAATTATATGGTACCTGCAAACCATATGACAACCATTTGGTGAAATATAGAAATGAATAATAAACAGAAAGACATCATGAGTCAAGATTATTTAGAAGGAAACATCTCTCCATTTTATAATCATCATACCGTCTCATCCCCACTTGCAGCACCAGGGTCTCCTTCAACCAGGTTTCCTGACCTGAAAATCAAAAACATACAAGAAAAGTGAACCAAGGTCTGTCTACCTATAAGCTAATAATTACTGCATGTCAAGAGATGATGCACATAATAAATTACATCAAGCAATGCTGCACCAATTCCATGGCAGTCTTTTCAGACCTTGCATATCTGTTTGGTTATTGCAGTTTTATACTAACACTTGTTGTGCTCATTTAGGAAAGCAAATTGAAGGTGTAAAAACACAATCGCATTCATTTCATAAGAAACATATTTTACCCTTTGCTCACAAAGCGTCCAAGGTATTCAGTCTTCTATCATTCACAAGAACAGATTGAAATAGAATGGGACGCCAGCAAATAGGTTCTTACTTCTGTACTTCAACCCAAAAATTCACATAATAAATTACTAAGAAGAATATCTTTCAGATACAAATAAATAGACGTAGGTACTTGATCATCTTATTTCTCATCATCAAAAAGGAAAATAATATTTCGGAGTTAGATTATATAATAATAAACAAGTTTTATCATGCGCATAATATGCACCTGGAATACAGTGATCCTTCTAGCTCATATATTATATCAGTTATTATCCAGTTATCAGGATAAGGCTTTCCACTTGGTGCAAAATAGTAACCAACCTGCTTTGTCACATGTCGAAATAGATATAATCATCAGCATCAAAATTGAACATGCAATTTAGTCACATTGTAAGAATGCCAATTTCCAGGAATAGACTACAGAAATTGCCTAAGGTTACCATAAAGTGACATACCTCAGTTTTTGAATCTATTCCATAAATGCAAAAGATGTTCTTTAGAGGTGGCCTGTCCCAAGGTGTTAGTGGATTCAGAACTGGATCCCTGTGATACAGCCTGAAATATATTAAGGATTAGCTACAGAGTGCTTTGGTGGTAAGGACCCTCTTTCATATTCCAATCAATAAATGAGATGGCAAAATTATTGCAGTTATTGAGTGACAAATTCCACTAATATGATTTGCCTAAGATCCATTTTATTTTACAAGTGATTAAGCCTATAATCCGGGTAATGTAAGATGAAAATAATATAAGCCAAATCAGGCTTTTGCAATAATTAGTACTTTAGTAGTGCTTAGCTGGAGGGCCATAAACATTCTAATGGATAATAGACATCTCTTCCATTTATATGTAGAATACACATTGTAGGTTGACCATCAGGATCATAGAGATCTATTGCTTATTGGAGAAGTTTTCTGAAACTAAAGCACAAAGAAGCAGAGCATGTGCAAGTGACAACTTACTCTTCTAACTGGTACAAGAGTCTTTCACTATCAGGGTCATAGTCAGATATAGATCTGAAAAATGTTCCATCTGAAACTTCACGGGCAGAAAAGGATAAATGAGTTGGAAATGCATAATCCATGTCAGACAGGTTAACCTGTGCTGCTCCGATAAATGAAGGATAAGCTTCATCTCCTGCCAATGCACTACAAACCTTAGCATAATCCAGCATATATATCGAAACAGTATATACCACTATAACTGAATGGTCATTCAAGACTATATTCCGCACCTCGAGTTGTTGGAATTTCAATATTAACAACAT
Organism: Salvia miltiorrhiza; assembly: GCF_028751815.1. Classification (NCBI taxonomy): domain Eukaryota; kingdom Viridiplantae; phylum Streptophyta; class Magnoliopsida; order Lamiales; family Lamiaceae; genus Salvia; species Salvia miltiorrhiza. Next base: position 52,072,178 of record NC_080389.1, read on the forward strand.
TTGTTGGCCATCCAGAGTAGTTAGTTTGAAACTCGAGGTCATCACAAAGGTAAGCTTGATGCCCCTTTTTGTTCCAAGCAGTGAAATGTTTCAAGTATACATTCTCAGTTTTACAGTGTTTTGAGAAAGGCATCATCCAGTGTGATGAGCCAAACGAGTTGAACATCAAGCGAGCTGTTCCCTGATGACTTGCCAGTGGTTTAATAAAAGGGAGTTAATGCACGTACACAAAGTAAAATCAGCAGAAATGATATGACCCCCCCCCCCCCACCAAAAAAAAGGAAGAAGAATAATATTAATTAAATAACAAAAGGCCCTCCTCCAACACAAGATCTCCAACCTAGCCCACAGATGAGCAGTATAAACCATGAAATTCCTGGAAACACCCCCAGAAGATAAAGATGGACTTTCAAAATCAGGAAGCTACTGTGCAATAATCTTCAAAAACAATAATTTTCTTTATAATCATTGAAATTCAAAATAAAAAACAGATTGTTAAGTTCCTGAAAAATGTATTGATACATTTCTTCCATCTCTAGGGCCTGCCATAGCTAATAGGACCATACAGCAGTTATTGAAATGCAAAACCACAAAATATTGGCTTCAAATAGTTTAAACTCACAGGTAATACAATAAGTATAAACATCATAGTATGTTATCTACACCGAAATATATATTTGGGATTGTGGAGATAATAATAATATGATACCTCAGAAACCGGGAGACCAAATGCAGCTCCTGATAATGTTGCCTTAATAGTCTCAACTGATCCAAGAAGAGGAGCACCTGAAGCCATGCAAACACCATTAAAGACAAAATTATAAACATAAAGCAATTAGTGAAACAAAGTTCACGAGCATACCAACAGCGAAATAGGCATGAATGTGCTCATCCAACCATTTGATGTAATCTTTGGGGGCAATTTCTAATTTTAACCACTCCAAGAAATATCTGAATACATTGTTTCCCAGTGAATGAGCAAAAACTAATGACGGTCCACCACGAAGCTTAAGAGCAGTTTCAAAAGTAATCCTGAGAATATCAAAGCACATCCAATCTTTGTATCATTTATTAGTTTGAAGAACAGAAAGGTGTTGAACCTTTCTAGCCAGAAAGAGATTAAAATGAACAAAAAAGACGAAAATGAGCAGAAAAATAAGATAATAGCAAATATATATTTCAAACACCCAGGCAGAAACACAATACACTTACACTTTTGAGCACAAATAGACTGGTCATTGCATCATATCTAATCATGGCCCATGTGAATCCTAAGATTCTTAGCTTGCTTTCTTTACCTCCAAATATTTCTCAAAAGCCTTTAAATTTTGTTAAATGTTTCTATTTTATTTTCATTTTTCAGTACTTGTTTGAATAAGATTGCAAAATCTGTGGTGCGGGCAATTGTGATTAAAAACTGAAAAAATAGACATCGGCTAATAAACCTTATGGAAATACACAAGAGAATCAGAAGATGTGTACTTTAGTCTATGAAAATAAAGGTCCCGCTCCTCTAGTTTTGCAGGTGACAGTCTCCAGTCATATGGGGCTGCGATTATAGCATTAGCCTCAATACCAAACTCAATGCACCACTTAACCCATTCTTTCCATACTGAAGAAAGAGGACCTGCAGCATACAGAAGACTGTATTTGTCAACTTAATTAAATGCATCTACCAAGTTATTCACCGAATGAACATTGAGAAAGAGGAAAATAGTAAGTCAAAAGCTACTTCAATATTCAAGGAGCAAACTGCATATTGGGGATGATATCAACTCCAATACAGAACTTCAGTATAAACTTAAAGAAACCAATAATTAGAAGCTCCAGATCATCTCTTTGACTCTTTGTATGAACAACTTTCACAGATAACTTCTTAACTAAGCTCCAAGTTAGAATAAAAAAGGCACATACATCGTTTCATCCAAAGCTTACCTGTAATGTACCCTGGATCAAGCTCTGTAATAGCAGAAAGACCACTATCTGGTCGTGACTTGCATTCAGCATTATCAGTTTGGTTGTATGGATCCAGCAACATACACTTCAGCCAGCAATTTACGGCAGACAGAAGCTGAATGTGTGCCAACAGTTCATCACCAATCACAAGAAGGAAAAAGGATCTAACGTTAACAAAATAAGAGACATGATATACATTTACATCTAATTCAGTAACTGCATAAGTAATGAGGTTATGTTCCATAAAACATCGACTCATAAGAAGTTATGCATTTAATATCATTCATTTATCTTACACAAATCAAAACCTCATAAGACCTCCTTATGCTATCATCGCTACAAATAACATTCAATATGTCCAATTATATTATATGTATATCCTAAGACAGTTTTCTTACTTAGGAATCATTAAAATCCAAATTATGGCAAACCTCTGCAAATAAATTAATCTTAGATAACACGCTTATTAAAAAATAATCAAAATCTAAACAAAAGGTAAAAGACGTTTGTCACTGAAACGAGCGGGTATACGCATTCATTTCATAACAAAATAGGTATAATGTCGTTCCATATGACCGATCATGCCTACATTCTTATTCACGTAACATCAAATTTAAAGCGGAAACTGAATACGGAAGAATTGAGCGTCGGAACCAAAATTCAAACTGCGAATCGCATCAATATACCATAAATTAAAAAAAAAAAAAAATACGAAAGGATCACAAAACCTTGGTGGTGTCGAGCCACACTAAATCGAGAGGATTGAAATCGAGAGGCGAGTACGGACAGTCCAAAATAGACCACGCTCTCAGCTGAGTGGACGCGAAGCCAGGTATTATGATTCCAGAAAGTTTGCTATGTCCTCCGCTGAAATCGCCGGCGTTGGTTTCAGCTCCATCGCCGCCGCGAGCAGGAGCCGCCGCCGCCGTGGTGAGGAGGAGGAAGGAAGCGACGATTATTGTGGCGCGGTGTCCTCTCATTGGCTGGCTGGGCGCTGCGTTTGAAGACCTGAATGGCGGACTGACTGATTGGACTGTACGGTTGGGAGTTGCAGCATAAATATATGGTGTTAGCATGGCAATGACAGTATTACCCCTTATAAACGTAGTTATTACGATGAAAATTCTAACTGGGTGCTGACGTGGATTAATGTCAGTGGTTCTTTGGCGGTAGGCTCCTGACTATGAGGATATAACTGACCGGACAACAATTTTTTTTTTCTTTTTTATGAAAACATAATATTTGCATTTGTAGTTTATGTGTGTCTTTTAGTTGTAGAATCATCTTTTTTTGTTAAACTTAAATATTGTACTCCTATATTGGATAATCAAAACTAATTTAAAAACATCATTTAAAAAAATGACTAAAATACCTCTAAGTATGTGTATAAATTTGGTGGGCATGAGAGGGGAGGGGTTTGGTGGGTTACGTGGGTATTAATTTTTCTTTAATGAAAGAGATTTTTGTCCTTCATACGTTGTTGTGATTAATCATGTTTTTTTTTGGAATGAATGTTGTTAACTTGGAGAATAATTACATTTTCCACTATCATAAATGGCTACTTTCCTTGATTGTCATTTTTTTGTGTCCCTTTTCAGTTTAATCTGTGTTTCAGAGTTTAAATAAATTTTGCAATCAGATAAATTCTAAAATGTAACGAGCATGTCTTTTTTCCTTTTTGGTTTTTGTGTGTTTGAAAGTGTATTGTGTTTTTTATCAATGTGATTATTTACATAAAATGAGCAAAAACATATGAATTTTAAAAAAAAATTATTGTAGGTTATTATACACCACAAACAAACAAAAACTTACAAATTTGCTAATTAAAGTAGTGTGAATATATGAATCTAGCCTATTTCATATTGTAAACTTAAAATTTAGCCTATAGGATTAAAATTTAAAATTTTAGCCAGTTTTTGCGTGAAATGTCCGAAATGCCCTTGTATAAATAGTGAATTCTGCCATTTTCGTGAATTCTGCCATTTGCCATGTTGCAGCGTGAATTCTTCTTCTCTCCTTCAATCCTTCAAATCTTCAAATCTTCAAGCCTCCAACTGCAAATCTTCATCGTCTTCCGGCGTCGTGCGGCGCTCCGATTGTCATCTCCGTTGCTTCACCGAATTTGTCGTTGATGTGCGTGAATTTGTGGTTGATATGTGTGATTTTTTTTGTTCAATTTTTTTTTTTTCCGATAATCTTCAATCTTTAATTTTGTTATTGTTTTGTTGTTTTTCATAGTTTGTCGTGGTTCGCCGGCGGTTGAAGGTGTGTTTGTGAGGTTCATTGCTGTCGATTTTATCACCCCAGAGTTTCTAGGTTAAAGGTGGGAGCTTTTGTTTCTGTAGTTGTTATGAATGTTCTTCAATTCTCAACTAATTCGTTGAATTCACGACTAGTTATTTAAATTCACAACTGATTTGTGCCTTAGATTTGTTTACATGAACTGGAAACTAGGGTTTGTTGTGCTGGTTGTGAATTGTAGGTATAAATCTATAATTCACAACCATATTAATTTTAGTTGTGAATTTTGTGTGTCAGTTCTGAATTATAGTTTTAGATCTTTTGTGAATTAGTGTCTTAGTGTCTTAGTCGTGAATTAGTGTCACGACTAGGATTTGTTGTGCTGGTTGTGAATTGACAACAGTTTGATGTATTTTGTTGTGAATTATTGTCTTCGGTTGTGAATTAGTGTCTTTGGTTGTGAATTCCCTGTTTCAATTGGTAATTTGCGGATTTTATGTTTTAATTTACAGATTTTTTATTAATTATATTTTATTATACAGATGAGTCGACCTGGGATTATTATACATTATGGTGGTGAATTGGTGAATGACAAGTATCTTGGTGGACAAAGAAGGTTTCACTTAATTCCTCCTGATGGATTGAAGTATTCGAGCTTGATTAGTCATATTCATTTGCTAGTTGCAGCTGACATGAGCTCTATGTGTTATCTATTAAGTTCAGTTGTTGTGGCACCTGATGGAGATAACATTGTAATGAATGTTATGAATGATTTGGATTTGCAGTATGTTATTGATACTTCTGAGGTTCCCAAAGTGTTTGTGACTGTTTCACCTCATTTGTTGGCTGGACCTGTTGTTGGAGATGGCTTTGCTAATGATAATCTGTATGAAAACATTGACGATATTGATTTTTACTTAGATGATGGTGATGAGGTTTCTGATGATCAGGATAGTCTTGATGACTTGGATGATGATTTACAGCAGGATGTTCCCACTGTTGTTAGAAGTCGACATATAGTTCCACCTTTGCCATCTTCTTCTTTTGTTAATGATGGTTTGGATGATCAGAGCATTAATGTTGATACTAGCAGTATGCGGCAATGGATTATTCCAGGTGCAATGAATCAAGCTTCGTTGCCTGTCGATGGAGCTATTGATGTTGAGTTATATTCTAGAGATTCTTTAGCTGTTGGATCTACCTATATGGACAAAGATAGTATGATTACTGCATTAGGTCTGTACCACTTGAAGAATCGAGTTGAATTTGTTGTTAGTAGGTCATCCACTAGCAGATTTAATGCTAACTGCAAGTATCCAGATGAGTGCCAATTTTTGATGCGTGCGACTGCTTCAGGTACAGTTTGGAGGGTGATCAAGTGGATTGCACCCCACACTTGTCAGATGGATTTTCGCCACCATGGTCCACGTACGGTTTCTTCAAAGATTATTGGTGCTTTTTTTGCACCAACATTGATGCACAATGGTGCAGTTCTGAAGCCTAAGGAGATGGCAGCTCAATTGCAGCGAGAGTATGGATTTCATGTTGACTATTCAGCTGCTTATGCCGGGAGGAATCACGCCATCAAGCTTATTTATGGCGATCCTGATAAGTCTTTTCAGTTGATCCCCTCATATCTTCATATGGTGCAGCATTGCAACCCGGACTCGATTATTGATTTGGAGACTAATGGAGATGATGTCTTTAAGTATTGTTTTATGGCTCTTGGTGCTTGTATTCGTGGTTTTTTATCATCTGGACGTCCTGTTGTTGTTATTGATGCTACGCATTTGAAAGGAAAGTATAAGGGTGTGATGTTTGTTGCTGTGACAAAGGATGGAAATGAACAGGTTTTCCCATTAGCTGTTGGATTGGGTGATAAGGAGAATGACAGTTCATGGTTATGGTTTCTTACACGGTTGAAACGAGCTTTTGGTGTTTTAGAGAACATGTTATTTGTTTCAGATCAGCATATCAGTATAAAGAATGCTGTTGAAGCTGTGTTTCCTGGAGTTCCTCATGGTCTTTGCACATATCATTTGCAGAAGAACCTTGCAAGATATGGTGCAAATGTTGTAGCTATGTTTCAAAGAGCTGCAAATAGCTACAAGAGGGAGCAATATGATTTGCATTCTGGGCAATTGGCCTTAGTTCGTGACAAAGGTGCATATAAGAAGTTGATGGATCTTCAGCCATCTAGATGGGCACGTAGTCATTGTGGAGTTCGTAGATATAACTTCATGACGTCTAATTGTGCCGAGGTATTCAATGGTAGGCTTCGATGGGGTAGGAGATTGCCCGTATGCACCTTGCTAGAATTTGTGAGAACATTGATATGTCATTGGTTTGCAGAAAGGCGTAGCAAGGCTTTGGCAAGAACTCATCCACTTACAGAGTGGGCTGCATTGAAACTAGACATTTCAGTTGAGGAAGGTCGGAGAATGGATGTTAATGCAATTAATGCATTCAAATTCACAGTTTCTTCTAGTGATCGAAACTATGTTGTTGATCTTCGTGCTATGAGTTGTTCTTGTCATGAGTTTGATCTTGACTTGATCCCTTGCCCTCATGCTGCTGCTGCTATATTGTAAGTTTTTATATGTTTGTCTTTGTTTTTGATGTTTTTGCTTTTTTTTTTTACTGTATATGTTTCATTAAATTTGAATGTGTTTGATTTTGTAGGAAGTCAAAGCAATCTTGCATTGCTTTTGTGTCTAGCTACTATACAATGCAGACGTTACGTGAGATGTATTCTATTGATGTGAATCCTATCCCTCATCAAGATGAGTGGTATGTTCCTGCAGATGTGAGTTCAAGGGTTGTTGGTGCACCACAGAATCCTAGTCAATCAGGGCGTCCACGGACTTCTAGAATTCCTTCAACAATGGAATCTTCTACAAAGTCACGTGTTAGTGTTTGTTCAAGATGCCACAAATCAGGTCATTACAAGTCAAAGTGTAAAGAAGAAATTTCAATTCCCGTAGAAAGTGATGAGCAAGAAGTTGATCGTCCTCGTCGTGCTAAGCATTGCAGTATTTGCCAAAAGACTGGGCATACAAAAAGAAAGTGTCCGTCACTTAATCCAAGTGCTTGATTGTGATTTCATGATTTTTTTTGGTTGCTTTTTGTTTTTTGGATTGTGATTGGTTCTGGTTGTGAATTGTTATTTTCGTTGTTATTTTGATTTAATTCTGAACAGTTTGGTCGTGATTAAATTCTGAACAGACTAGGTTGTGAATTGTTATATTTACTGTTATGTTATTTTGGACTGTTTTGGCTCTGAGTTGAATGTTGAGGTTTGAATTCACAACTGACCTCTTATTGTTGGTTGTGAATTTAAAATATAATACTTGAATTCCAAACAAACAATATTCGTTGGTCGTGAATTCACAACTGTTATGATTAGTGGTTGTGAATTCATGTTGAAGAGTATGCATATTCACAACCCATCTGTACTGTTTTGGTTCTGTGTTGAATGTCGGCGTTTGAATTCACAACTGACTTGTTATTGTTTGTTGTGAATTTAAGATATAATACTTCAAGTCACAACCAACAATATTTATTGGTTGTGAAGTCACAACTGTTATGATTAGTGGTTGTGAATTCATGACGAAGAGTATGCATTCACAACCCATAATTCTTGTAGTTGTGAATTGAATATTTAAATATCCAATTGACAACCAACGGCTAGTTTTGGTTGTCAATTCAAATTTTAAAGCATGAATTTACAACAAGTAATATTGTTTGTTGTGAATTCTTGCTTTAAGACTTGTATTCACAACCGACAATAGCCGTTGGTTTTGAATTCCACTTACAAAGCTTCAATTCACAAGTAATTAGTTTTTTTAGTTGTGAATTAATGCCTTTAATCTCGTATTCACAACCAACACTAGCCTTTTGTTGTGAATTTGAGCTTTCAAGTTCGAATTCACAACCATAAAAATTTGCTAGTTGTGAATTAAGATATTAAGTGGAATTCACAACCAACGGCAATTGTTGATTGTGAATTCTAGCTTTATGACATGAATTCACAACCAACAATAGTTGTCGATTGTGCATATATAACAAAATTAAATAAAACAGTAACCAAAACAAAATAGCATTTAACTAAAATATTCATCATAACTACCACAAACCTAAGTATTAAAACATTCATCACCTAACCATTCAAACTAGCTAGCAAAAGTATTAAATCAGTCAAACCACCACAAACCAAAGTTATTATCCCAAGCATTAAACAGAATCAGTTTTAAGTTTCTAAACCAACCACCATTAAAATTTTCAAATTCTTGTTTTCTCACTCGTCATAACTGGTACTGAATGCATAAACTGTCGTCGCCATGTGATTTCTGTACTTCTTCAAACTGTTCCCATTGAAGCCATCTTCCCAGCGCCCTGTCAGAATTGCTTCCACAAACTTTACTGCAAATGGTCCGCAGTTTATATCATCTTTTTGCTCGTACAAGTTGATTTCGTTAGGATGCTCTATCTTCCATTGCTTCATAGATTCTTCGAGCTCTGGTCTTGCATCGTAGAAACCTGCATATTTCAGTACGTATGGAAGCAATCTAGACAATGGCACGATGTTCTGTGCGCTTAGTACATAGTCATTTGCTGTGAAGAGGTGCTGCTGGGAGTCATAAACTGTGATCGATGCTTCTACCAGATTAATGCATAAGGTGATCCAGTGATTTGCAATGTTCACCACTGCAATAACCTACAAATTCAAATATCAGTAATGAATTGAGTCTGCACATTACTGTGAATTCATAACCACTAGCTTGAATTCACAACTTAAATAACAGTTGTAATCTAAATTATTATTGTTGACTTATCCTTTAATTTTCAAATGTTGAATCACAACATTACACTTATCTGAACACAATACACTGACTACCTATTTTATGGTTGTGAATTAAACATTTAAATCTTTAATCACAACCAAAAACACTTGTAGTTTCTAAATTTTAGATCAAAAGCACTAATTCACAACCAATATTTTCTTTGGTTGTGATTTTTCTAATACTTTAAATTTTTAATACAGAATTAGTGATTTTTACCTTATCATAATCGTGCCACGGTTTAATATGGCCCCACGATGGCTGCTCTCCAATGACAAACTGCGACAGTTCAAATAAGTCTTCTGTATTAATGTGAAGTTCATTTTGTGAACTTGACTCTGGTGTCTCTTCTTCACTTTTGTACTTTACCCATGTTTGGAAGACAACAGCCTGTATAAGTATAGAGTTTTTTTCTTAGTTTTACTTCAAGTATGGAATTGAATATAATATTCATAACCAATTCTACTTTTTGTTGTGAATTCATCCTTTCAATCATGAATTCACAACCAAAATCTAATTTCTAACAACTAATTCACAACCTACAATAGTTAAAATCTTTTGATTGTGATTTTTTTTAAGAAAACAGATTTACTTACCATGAAAGTTGTAGAAGTGATCGTCACTCGTCTTTTGAATTTCCTTATGCCAGCCATCTCTGGGGACGTGTACAATACAGCCAAGTAGGAATCGATATGGATGTTTTCCATTTTCTTTTTGGGATCCACTATGATCTTGAAGAAGGCAGACGTCACAGCCATTGGCAAACCAACATTTCGCCTACATTATACATTATACATGTGTTAGAGTTTATATATTTTTCAGTTGAAGCAAAATGAAATATATCATAAAACTAATTTGCATAGAATTCACAACCAAAACATACAATTATTTTATTTTTTAGGCTGCAGGGGTGGGGTTGTTGTGATTTAAGGTTTAGAGTGGTTTTAGGGTAGTGAATTAATTTTTTATTGTTATTTCACAACAAAAAAATTCCAGTTCTTGAATTCACAACCTTAACCTGTAACATTCTTGTTTTGAAATTGATGTCTAAAAGTAATACTGATTTTTAATTTTTGGTTGTGAATTCAAGTTTTGAAGCTTGAATTCAAAACCAACTGTAATTGTTGGTTGTGAATTAATGTAAAAAAAAAAATATCAGTAACAGACACAACAATTTACACATAACAATTTACACAGAACAGGTTTTTTTAAATATTTTACATTTGTATTCATATTATAACAAGTTTTATGTAAAAGATAAAAGTTAGTGTACTTACTTGTCCTTTCCTGTTTTGAGGAATTTGTCAAAGTTTGCTCCTCTCTTGTCATACGGACGAAATGGGCTGCAGAGTGCAGCTGATGCAGCTCGGGCCCTAACCGTTATGAAGTCAAGCTTGTCAGGGTAGCTTCCACTGCCACCATCAATTCTAGCACGCTTCCATTCTTTTTCTATGTACTCATCATTTGCTCTTGCTTGGGCTTGTGCTATTTGTTCTGCTTGGCTCCATATCGGATCATCGTCCAGTATATCCGACATATCAAACATGCTTCTGTCCTCAACAATTTTTTGTTTTGCTGTCTTGTCGCCCTCTTCTTTCGGTTCTTCATCCACATCCATGTTCTCCTACAATATGAAATCAGTTTATGTTATTAGTTGTTGAATAATAAGTACTAAATTAATAAAACAATACTGATAATACTAGCCTGTGTATCCTGCTCTGTTTCTTCTTGCGTATCTTTGTTATTTTCCTTTGTTCCATTCTTCTTGATTTCTTCCAGCATTTCACCCACCCGCTTTGCCACAAAGTTTGCTATTTCCTCGCTGAGTATTGACTCAGTCAGCATATGTGTAGATGTCGTGACAGCAATTGCATTGATGAATTCAATGTCGCTTCTTATCTTGTTATGGACTTTATTTGCAATCTCATCAATGTGCTCAGGATTGAATGCAGAATTTGAGGCAACGGGTGTGCCAGTGGGTGGCTTGGGTGTCCTTCGGCTTTCACCAACTCTCCTTGTCTTTATGGTTTGAACTCTTGGTTTTTCTTGCTTTATGTCTTCTGGCTCAATTTGTGAGTCTTGTTCTTGCTGTCCCTCTTCTTTTTCTTCCTCTCCCTCTTGTGTTTGTGTCTCTGCAGGTGTTGATTTAGGTGTGTAAAACTTGGCTGATTTTTGACTCTGACTTGGCTGACTTTCATCTGTTTCCTCTGCTTGCACAAAAACGTACTTGTCTTTACCATAACCAAATGCAAGTGGTGTTCCCTCTGGTTCGACAGACTGCCAGTAATCTGTTTCAGATTCTTCTGAATCTGGTAAAATTATTTCATGCAACTGCAATGTAAAATTGTTAGTTGGTAAATGTTGAAATATATAAATAAGAGTCATTTATAGACTGAGTTTGAACTTTGTAAGCCTTAATTCACAACCAAACAATAGTTAGTTGGTAGGTGTTTATTTTTTAAGAGTTCAGTTTCAGTTTAGTTGTGAATTCACAACTAGGGTTTAGTTTTATGGTTTAGGGTTTAGATTTTAGGGTTTAGGGTTTAGTTTTTAGGGTTTAGGGTTAAATTCAGTTCAGTTTCAGTTTCAGTTTCAGTTCACTTCAGTTGTGAATTCAGTTCAGTTTCAGTTTAGTTGTGAATTCACAATTGCAATAATTCACAACTAATATTTCTTATGGTTGTGAATTCAAGCTCAGATCTCGAATTCACAACCAACATAAATATTGGTTGTGAAATATAATTTGTAGTTCAGTTTAGTTTGAGTTTAGTTGTGAATTCACAACTAGTGTTTAGTTTTAGGGTTTAGGGTTTAGATTTTAGGGTTTAGGGTTTAGGGTTCAATTCAGTTCAGTTTCAGTTTCAGTTCACTTCAGTTGTGAATTCAGTTCAGTTTCAGTTTCAGTTCACTTCAGTTGTGAATTCAGTTCAGTTTCAGTTTAGTTGTGAATTCACAACTAGGGTTTAGTTTTAGGGTTTAGGGTTTAGATTTTAGGGTTTAGGGTTTAATTTTTAGGGTTTAGGGTTCAATTCAGTTCAGTTTCAGTTCACTTCAGTTGTGAATTTAGTGTTTATAGTGGACTTATGGTTTAGTGTTTAGAGTGGGCTTATTCTGGTTGTGAATTTAGCTTGTTGTGAATTGTTGGTAATTCACAACCAATATTTTTAATGGTTGTGAATTCAAGCTTCGAAGCTGGAATTCACAACCAAGAGAAATTTTGGTTGTGAATTATAGATCAGTTTGGTTTCATAATAGTACTTGAAGTAATTTATTAATCTTAAACATGCTAAAATGAATACATATTGATGCAATGTTATTTAAGTATTTAATGTTTGTTTGTGAATTTAGTGTTTATAGTGGACTTATGGTTTAATGTTTAGAGTGGGCTTATTCTGGTTGTGAATTTAGCTTGTTGTGAATTGTTGGTAATTCACAACCAATATTTTTAATGGTTGTGAATTCAAGCTTCGAAGCTGGAATTCACAACCAAGAGAAATTTTGGTTGTGAATTATAGATCAGTTTGGTTTCATAATAGTACTTGAAGTAATTTATTAATCTTAAACATGCTAAAATGAATACATATTGATGCAATGTTATTTAAGTATTTAAATGTTACTTACATTTCCTGTGACCTCCGTCACAACAGAATTAGTCCTCGGGTATTTGAACCTCAATATTCTTGGCATTTCCTTGTCCTGTTTTCGATGGCCACAAGTTTTGCCCAACTGTGGAATTGCAGTATATATCCATGCCTATTCAATGAAAAATAACTTGTCAGAATTTGATAAAAAACTAAATAAAATTTTGTAATTCAACCAATATTAATGAATAGAAGCTTACCAAGAAAGCAATTGAGAATCCGAAGAAATGAATTCCATCTGGCTTATCCTTGTTTCCTTCTGTTCTCTCTGTTGGTTCCTTCTTTATGCTCTTCATGTACTGCAGCAGGTGCTGGTAACTGTAGCTTCCCCATGGAAAATTTTCCCATTGATTGTCATCTTCAACCATTGCCCATAACCAAGGCTCCGTCATTGTTTTCTTAGGTTCCATTCCAAGAAGAAAGTAGTAGACTACCAGTATCTTGGCAACCTTCACATCATCCATTTTGTCCTTTGTAATTTTCCCATTTACAAACAGCTCCTTCAGTGTTTCGACGCTCATAGACTTGTTGTGGAATCGCCTCGTGAACAGTGACTTGGCTGGAATGAGTGCTTCACCATCATTGTTGAATGTTGATGGTCCAAATCTGAGCCCTGTTATCAGAGCATACTCAAATCGTCTGAATCTTAGCCTCTTGTCATTTATCATGAAGCTAAGTTCATCCTCATCCTTGCCAAAGATGATCTCCCTCGTCAGCACATACTGCACAGCGCTCCCACACTTGTTAATGACATCTGGGAGCTTCAGGAAGTGGCCAAAGCAAGAATTTGTTATCTTTTTATGAGCTTCAGATCCCCTGAGCTTCAACACTGAATCAATTATGTTCAATATTCCTTCTTTGCAGTAAAAGTTGATCTTGAATTTGATATCCCTCATGTTTGGCCTTTTGTAATTCCATTCAACCTGTTAAGATCATGTTTAAAAAAAGAAAAAAAAAATCAGTACAGTTTCTTATTAAGGCTTGAATTCACAACCAATCTCCAATTCACAACCAATTCACAACCAATTTACAATAGTATATTTATGCACATTCATGCTTCAAGACATATATGTTTTGTAATTTTCAACTAAGAATGGTGTTTTTGTGATTTCATAACCAATACTTGGGCTTGGTTGTGAATTGAATATGTAATGCTCGAATTCACAACCAACCACAGCTCCAGTTCACAACCAAAAGCCCTAGCTCCAATTCACAACTAAAAGCCCTAAATATTGCTCGTGAATTTTAGAACAGTTTGCTGTTAAAGTATATTCAAAATTATTCACAAAATATTCCAAAAATAATTATTAACCTTGATATCAGAATTCACAACCAAAATGCCTAGCTCTAATTCACAACCAAAAGCCCTAGATATTGCTCGTGAATTTTAGAACAGTTTGATGTTAATATATATTCAAAAATATTTACGAAATTTTCGTAAAACAGTTATTAAACTTGATCTCACGATTCACAACCAAAAATCACTACCTGTTGTTTGTGAATTTTAGAATAGTTCATCACAACATATATTGAACAATAATTACAAAGAGTTACTCTAACAATTCATCGCATGCATAACATTAACAAATATAATTTTTCAGAATTTAATCTAGATCTAGAAAACTTACGGTATTTTCAGTCGCTTTTTGTTCATCGCGCTTTTCCTCGGCTTCATTTGCTATAACTATCTCCATACATCCTTTTTCGCGGTTGATTTTTGTAGTTTCTTCTTTCTTCTTCGCGCTGTCGTCTTCTTGCGGAATGATTCTTCTTTCTTCTGCCGGATCGATTTCTGTAGTTTGTTGTTTCTTCTTCGCGCTTTCGTCTTTTCCAGAAATTTGTTTTTCCACCGTCGAATCTTTTACTTGATTCGGATTTTCCATTTCAGGCGCGGTTGCAGTCGTTTCCATCGGTTGTTGTTCGTCTTTGTGGCGGTGCAGATTGTTGTGGATCAGAGTTCGTCTGTGGCCGTTGTAGAGTTATGGCGGTGATGCAGGAGAGTTGTCTACTCGAATGTCTTTTCGCATTCACGTTTTGGTGCGAAATTTGGAGAGAGAATGAGCTGTAACTATTTGAATAATGTGTTAAAATTGTGAGTTAAAAGTGACTTTTTTGGATAAAATCGGATCAAAAATTGGAGAGAGAAATCTGTGAATTGCTTGCGAGATTTTGGTTGTGAATTCTAGAGAGTAGAAAAATCTTATTTGCTGAGAGAAAATTGTGAATTGGTGCGTGTGTTTTGGTTGTGAATTGTGTGTGGCTATTTTTTTAATTTTTAAAGTTGAGGGTAAAATGGTAAGTGTGGCTATATTTTTATGTTTTTATTTTAGTGGACAATTTTTAAGTTTACAATATGAAATAGGCTATTTTCAAAATCCACTCATTAAAGTATGTCTGTTTATTGTTCATATGTCACATCAGTGTAGCCAGGATTTTGTTTTAGGGGGGTTGAATTTGTAATAATTTTAAAATAATATATATGTATATAAGTTAAAAGTAAAATTATTTTTGTATCAATTTATTTTATATATAATGCATCGTTTAAAATTAATAGCTAGACATTGTTATATCATAATATATATATTTACATTTAGTATTCTAATTATAGTATAAAAACTTCATTGTAATATTTAAAATAAATCTCTTTCGATGTGGAATCAAAAAATCTCTTTCAATGTGAGGTACTAAGATTAATCACAACATGTCCTAATCACTTACATAACAAAATTTAGGATTATTATTAATAATAATTAATAACTTGATATTTGAAAATAAAAGTAATAATTTGATTCATTCACTAACGCACTACTTCACACTAGCATTTACACTCGTTCAATGCACGAAAAATATTTTTATATTTTATTTATGTATAAAATTGATATTAATTTGATTATTATATAGAAATTCTAAATATAGTTAAAAAATACTACTATAATTTAAGATAAATATATTTTAGTTTAATATAAAAATAATAAAGAATAATTCATATTAATAATAATTGATATTGTAAAAGAAGAAAACAATATAAGTTAAAAGATAATTGGAAAAAAAATAGATTTATTCAAAAAAAAGAGGAGAGAGGAGAGAGAATTTTCTTAAGTTTTAATCTTTAAATAAATATAATTTTTATATTTTAAATCCAATATTTACATAACATATATCAAATTAAAGCTCTTGTCATGATATGCATATCAAATATTTTATAATTAGTCGAATTTCACAATTTTAAAAAAGAAATAAAATAGAAAAATAAGAAGTTAAAGAAAAAGAAAAAAAAAAAGATGTATAACTTATAAATAAACCTTCAATTTTATTCTAACTACAAATTGCCACTCAATTTGAAATTAATTTAAAATTGATTTCAAATTGGAAACTCCTTTTTTAATATAGTATAGATAACTGAATAAATACTAAATCCTCATTAATAATGTAAATACAAATAACATATACATAAAAAAGAAATTAAAACTAATTCACTAGCATATGATGATTTGAGCTAATAACTGATATGAACTAGAATTAATTACTTAAATATATTAACTATAATATCTAATATATAATTCACATAATAAAATCAAGTTATAATTAAAAAAAATATTATTAACAAAGAAACTAAAACAAGCAATCCATAACATAATTTAAAAAGTAAAATAAACATGAAAAGTAAATTGCAAGGTGATTATAAAAAAATTTACATTTAAAATTCAAATTTTACTCTTTTCTTTATGATCGTTCATTATAGATATTCAAAATTCAAATTCACTATTTCAATAGAAAAAAATAATAACAAACAATATAAAATAACATCAAACCTAAATTAAAAAAATTGTGAATTAATGATTGTTTTAAGGGAAAACAGAGATTTTTTTTAGAATTAAAATTATATTTAACTAAAAAATATAAATATTACTATATGTTTTAAGGGAGTATATACTAATTATTTTAAAAAATTTAGTGGGGCCCAGTGCCCCCACTGGACCCCCTCCCTCCCTCACTGTGTCACATGAATGAATGCCATATAAGATAATGGCCGCTTTCGAGTGAGGATGCGAATGAATCAAATAAATTTGGTTCGATTCAAATATTTAATATTATAATTTTAATATAAATATAATTTTTCTATTTGACCAAATATAAATACGATTTTAAAATTATGATATTATATATGTATATATATAAATAAAGAATAGATCATGTAGTATTCACTCTCCTTATAATATATAGGTTCAAAATTGGATCATATATTTTGGACGCGGGAGTGAAGAGTACGATTAGCTGAGAGTCAGCCATAGGCAGTCCGCCTCGATCGATCCACAGTTGGAGATTGCTTGACTTTCTCGATTACGTACACAATAAAATTTCTTTTTGTTCGAAAATTAGACGTTCAAATCCGAATCAGCCTTCAACGCTACTTTTATTTTTCTCCCTTCATCAGTGGTCGATGTGTAGAAAAACATATAATCTGATCAACCATTCTCGTCTAATTACCCATTAACCTCTCACATCAAATTAGAATGATCGATCCACAACGTACTCTACGTTATTCTCCACATGGCACAATCCCACGACAATCGTCAAATCATCTTTTGTGCGAAATATAGCACCTACTGATAATATCCCGCTTTTCGGTACACTATGTTCTTTCCAACCTAATGGTAGCTGGTGAAACGAGAAACCAACTCCTAAACTAGAAAGCAGTAAACGACACCGGATTTACGTGGTTCGGTCGAGAAGACCTACGTCCACGGGGGTTTTGGGGGTTTTTCCACTATAATCGAGAGAGTGTTTTACAGTTTACAAGTTGTGGGCTAAGAAAAATGACTATCCCCTTAATCTATGCATCAAGTCCCTATTTATAAGCATGAACATAAACTTAAGGTCCTTGGGCCCATTAGACCCCTAAAGCCCATTAGCCCAATGAATCAAGTCCAAGCCTCGTTATTCTAATCTGCATCTTGCAATTGAGCCATCCGAGCTGGAGAGCGGAACCGAGCTGAGCTAAGCCGAGAGTCAGGGCAATCTTGTATCAAATATCAGAAATAACCACAATAGCAATAATAACTAGAAATATTCTCGTTATGTTTAGCACAGCGCTGGTGCATATTTCAGTCCTCATCAGCTACTCCCCCTAGTCTGGTTGAACCGGGTATTCTTCGTGTTCAGCCAGCGAAGTGTTGTTAAAGCCAGCGCTGTGCTGTTTTCCGTTATCCCTGCAAATCATGAAGATATAAGAGTTTTAATTTTGTAAGAAAGCAAAGATAAACATTTTACCCTTGACTTTGGAATTGTAGTTCCAAGTTAGATTTCCTTCTTTTTTGTTAAATGTTGACAAAGATAAATAATTTCCATTTCTTTGGGCGCACAAGAAGACCAGCGCTGAGAATATCCCATATTGAATACTTTGCATAGATAAGCAATATAAATGCTTTGTGTTGGATGAATCAGAAGACCGTTGTAAGAATACCCGAATAACACTACAAGAAAAATGCTAATAGACAACATGCGAAGCTTGTCGTCTATTCATATAATAGACGACGTGCTTTATCGTTTGTCGTGTAAAAGCTCGGTCATAGACAACACACAAGAGAAAATATGTCGTCTATTGACATATAGACAACATTTTTTGTTGCGCGTCGTCTATAATGCGTCATCTATGACCATAATTCTTGTAGTGTAACATAGGAAGACCCATGTCGAAGTTGAGAAATATGATACTCTGATCATGTGAGAAAACCCGTCATAAATATTTATCGAGTCTGAACAATATACCCTGTTGTTGAGCGCGTAAGAAATCCAGCGCGTGAGAAGACCGATGGATGACAGTAGCACGCCAAAAGGCGGCTTATTTCTCGCTGAGCAGCGATTAAAATAAATCAAAGCAGCCCATAGAGCAAATGAGCAAAATAGTGTAGCCCGTAGAGTAGAGCAGAGCATCCCGTAGAGTAGAACAGAGCATCCCGTAGAGTAATACCCAGCCCGGTCAGAGCAGAGAAATGCCTAGCCCGGTCAGAGTAGAGAAATGCCTATTAGATCAGAGAAATGCCCGTCAAAACAGCCCTTTCAGAACAGAGAAATGCCCGTCAGAGCAGCCCAGAGCATTGAAGTCATGGCAGAGCTTTGAAATCGCGGCAGAGCATTGAAATCAGGGTGGAGCATTGAAATCACGGACGGTGGCAGAGCATTGGGATCACGGACGGTGGCAGAGCATTAGGATCACGGACGGTGGCAGAGCATTGGGATCACGGACGGTGGCAGAGCATTGGGGTCACGGACGGTGACAGAGCATTGGGCTGACTCCTCTGGCAAGGATTTCGCTGATTCCTCTGACGAGGATTTCACTGAATCCTCTGGCGGGGATTTCGCTGACTACTCTGACGGGGATTTCGCTGACTCTTCTGGCGAGGATTTCGTTGATTCTTCTGACGAGGATTTCGCTGATTCCTCTGGCGAGGATTTCGCTGACTCCTCTGGCGAGGATTTCGCTGCTGCTTCCCATCCAAGCATTCCTCCGCTGCTTCCCATCCAAGCATTCCTTTGCTGCTTCCCCTCCAAGCATTCCTTCGCTGCTTCCCATCCAAGCTTGAACACTCTGGGCGGAGCATGGAGGGCCCAGGTGGCGCAACCAACTTTCGCGGCTTACGATTAAGTAGTGACCTCTGCGCGGAGCATGGAGGACCCGGGGGGTGCAACCAACTTTCGTGGCTTACGATTGAACAGAAATAATACCCTGCACGGAGCATGGAAGACCCGGGGGGTGCAACCAACTTTCGTGGCTTACGGTTGAACAGAAATAATACCCTGCACGGAGCATGGAAGACCCGGGGGGCGCAACCAACTTTCGTGGCTTACGGTTGAACATAAATAATACCCTGCACGGAACATGGAAGACCCGGGGGGCACAACCAACTTTCGTGGCTTACGGTTGAACAGAAATAATACCCTGCACGGAGCATGGAAGACCCGGGGGGCGCAACCAACTTTCGTGGCTTACGGTTGAACAGAAATAATACCCTGCACGGAGCATGGAAGACCCGGGGGGTGCAACCAACTTTCGTGGCTTACGGTTGAAGAGAAATAATACCTTGCACGGAGCATGGAAGACCCGGGGGGCGCAACCAACTTTCGTGGCTTACGGTTGAACAGAAATAATACCTTGCACGGAGCATGGAAGACCCGGGGGGTGCAACCAACTTTCGTGGCTTACGGTTAAAATGATTCCTCTGGTCTGCCCTTGACGTTTGCTTTTCCCTTGGCTTGCTAAGAAGCAATTGTTTTCCCTTAACTTGCTGAGCAGCAATTTTGAATTTGTAAATTGTGGATTATGGGTATACACCCTACTCCCCCTCTGGTGACATGTGCAATGCTCTGCATGAACATGTTAAGTAGAATATGCAAGTTGCATTTCAAGCCCTAGCACATATGCAGAAAGTGTGCAGCTTCGAAGATGATGTTGTGATTACATAAATCCCATCAAAGATCATATAAATCATGATTTTGCCCAAGTGATAGAAGTAGAATATTTCCCAAATCCCTATCATGCTTACATGTTCCCATAAAATACCCTAAGATCATAATTTTGCCTAGTGATAAAGTATAATACTCCCCCATCATGCTCACATGCTTCCACGAGATAAAGTTCAGCGAAGTACCTGAATTACCACTTACAAGTGGTTTACCGTTTTCACGTTATGGCGGTTCCCATACTTGTTCAAGTTTTTTCCCAAAGCTGTTTATCCTGTGCTGTAAGAACTCTTGAACGAGAATATTAGTAAGATATGAGAGCCCCTTGAAATAGGGCTGTAAAGAGGATTCGAACCCTAGATTATATAATCCATTGTCACAACTTGATTCCCATATTCATATCCCGATGAATTCACTCAAATTTTCAGATCCCATGGTATTAAAATCAAGCAATAATTGCACATGCATCATCAGTTTGCATAATCATTTCCCAATTAACTCAAAACCAGACGGAGTTGAGCGAGAGATATAACCCAACTTCTTTATTGACAAGCAAGTCACCATTTTCTTCGCCGAGCTATTATCCCTATCACCGGCTCGAGGGAATATACTTCATCTTCTTGTTTCACTAATTTCTTTTTCTCTTGTGCTATTTTATCTTGCTCCACTCCACGTGACCCTCGCATTAATCAGCAAACAATTGCAATTAACTATTCAAATACAGAATATATCCTCATAGGAATGAGAAATAAATTACGAATTATCATCCATTTGGTCCTGTCTAGAATTTAAGTTGAATTCCACCAAAGTAAGATATAGGCAAAAGCAACAATTATACCTCATTTACCCCAACAATATTCATTTTCATAAGAAAATGAGCTTAATTAAGCTTCCCTTATACCCCGAGTTCCGCCATTCAATAGTCATCGTAACCAAAAAATTCAATAGTCAATATATCATGAATTCAAAATTAAGATTTCAGTCCCTGGCAAAGGAAACAAACAACTCTGTACATGATGAAATGTCGTCAATAACTTCAACCCCGATAACTTCCCGATGGCCGAAGATCGACCGACGATAACATTCTCATCCATGAGTTCAACAAAACGACCATAGGGCTGTTCGTCTCTCCCGATTTCAGCGAATGATCACAGGTCAGACTTCCAGCCCTATCTCCCCTCAGCTACAATGACTGGATGTTTTGCCTTCATAATTGGATTTTGATCCAGACTTTATCGATGGCCGGAGGCCATTGACGGGCGCGACGGCGACACACAACACACTGCACGAACGAGCAGTTATCCCAACTCCCCACCTTCAAGTTACTCGACACAGCACAGAGTTATCGCCCCCACCCCCAGCTCCCAACCTTTAGCAAATAGTTACAGCTCTGAAACACAAGTCGTCCCACCCTTGTTATTCTTTCCCGAGTAAAAACAAGGCTTGGAAGTAATCAAATGTTGAGATATCCATCCCGATAGTCCTGAATTTGTAAAGAAAAGAAAGAGCAAAGTTAGTCCAACACTGAACATGGGTAATCCCAAAATCAATAGAAATAATTCCCAATCAAAGCAAAATTAATCCCGGAATTCAGGATTGTCGAAACAGCAAGGCTGATTGTGGCGGCGCTGGCTGCGCTGCCGAGCAGAGCAGCGACGAGGCGAGAGGCGGCGACGCTGGCTGCGCTTCCGAGCAGAGCAGCGACAAGGGCGAGAGGCGGCGGCGCTGGTTGCTCTGCCGAGCAGAGCAGCGACAAAGCGAGAGGCGGCGGCGCTGGCTGCGTTGCCGAGCAGAGCAACGACGAGGTGAGAAGCGGCGGCGCTGGCTGCTCTGCCGAGCAGAGCAACGACAAGGGCGAGAGGCGGTGGCGCTGGTTGCTCTGCCGAGCAGAGCAGCGACAAGGGCGGGGGCGGCGGCACTGGCTGCTCTGCCGAGCAGAGCAGCGACAAGGGCGAGGGGCGGCGGCGCTGGCCCCACAGACGGCGCCAGTTGGTGAAACGAGAAACCAACTCCTAAACTAGAAAGCAGTAAACGACACCGGATTTACGTGGTTCGGTCGAGAAGACCTACGTCCACGGGGGTTTTGGGGGTTTTTCCACTATAATCGAGAGAGTGTTTTACAGTTTACAAGTTGTGGGCTAAGAAAAATGACTATCCCCTTAATCTATGCACCCAGTCCCTATTTATAAGCATGAACATAAACTTAAGGCCCTTGGGCCCATTAGACCCCTAAAGCCCATTAGCCCAATGAATCAAGCCCAAGCCTCGTTATTCTAATCTACATCTTGCAATTGAGCCATCCGAGCTGGAGAGCGGAACCGAGCTGAGCTAAGCCGAGAGTCAGGGCAATCCTGTATCAAATATCAGAAATAACCACAATAGCAATAATAACTAGAAATATTCTCGTTATGTTTAGCACAGCGCTGGTGCATATTTCAGTCCTCATCAGTAGCCATTGTCAAAATCAAAAATTGGAATCGCCTAATTACGTAGCTCATGTCTCGTTTCCTCAAGTCTCCCATGAGACTCGACACTAGACTGATGCTCTGATGTAAGTTGCGATGCCCTGACTGTCTCTGAGCGTTAAATTCAGTTGTCACTGAATCCAATATCTCCCTACGCCGTATCAGGATGCTTCTATTTGCATCCATCTTGGGAGACAACACAGTAGACCGCTATGAAGCATATAATCATGCCTCATTGTGTTGATCCACAGTTGGAGATTGCTTGACTTTCTCAATTACGTACACAATAAAATTTCTTTTTGTTCGAAAATTAGACGTTCGAATCCGAATCAGCCTTCAACGCTACTTTTATTTTTCTCCATTCATCAGTGGTCGATGTGTAGAAAAATATATAATCTAGTCAACCATTCTCGTCTAATTGTCCATTAATCTCTCACATCAAATTATAATGAGAAAGGTTTTCCACGACCATGTATATAACAACCTAGCTAATCGCCGCCTACATACTCCGCTCTCCCCCACTGACCACCATGGAGTATAACGATTGCTTGAAACGACATGTGTTTCCAAACAACACAAATACACAATCAAATATACTAAATAGGCAATCGTGTACATAAAAATATAAAACCTATATATAGAAATGCATGAAATAACATCATAATTAATAATCACCAAACCGTGATATATGAAACCGTGCACGAAACCACGCATGGAAGAACCCTGAAGGATGAAAAACTGATTTACTTTACATGTACATTGTTTTAGATGTCATGACTAAGTCCAAAACATGTCATAAGTCATATATATATATATATATATATATATATATATATATAACATAACTACACAAAATCAAGAAATTTCAAGCGTGCACTCATAAATACAATTGTGCACCATTTTGTGAACGGTTTACTGCTCGGTTAGGTTTCAATGTTTAGCCTTAGTTGGTTTGGTCCTAAATACTAGTTCAGAAAGTTTTAAACTTTAATTAAACACATTACATGCAACCGTGTATAATAGTGTACTGTAGAACAGTAACCATATACACACGAAATTAAAAAAAAATGAATATTTCACATGGCTCTCGTAATATACGACTTCGGATCTATAATGAGCTTTTTTTTAATGAAATAGTTCATAATTGTGCACGAGTCGTCACTATTTTATACTCCCTCCGTCCACCAAGATTATGTAAAAATTACTATATTTGGCGTCCGCCAAAATTATGTCACTTTCCTTTTAAGGAAATAGGCCCACCATCCTCTTTAATACCTTATCCTCACCTTTATCATTATTTACAAAAAACCATGCTGACTCATCACTCATCTATCAATACATTAACTTAATTTAAATAATTAATCCTACCTAATCCATAATCCCCATTTAATTTACATTGAATTAATCTCACTCTCTCTCTCTCTCCCTATTTCTAAATCTACGATCCTACTCACCAGTCACCACTAGAAAGAACAAACCCTAGTTTTTCATTTCTCTTTGGGCCGCCATATATGGGGTTACTCTGAAACTGAATCTCATTCTCTCTATCTCTCCCTATTTCTAAATCTGCGATTCTCACTCACCAATACAAAGAACAAACCCTAGTTTTCTCTCTCTTTGCGCTGCCATGGGGGATTCTTTGAATTCCGCCGACGCTTGGTTCCTCGAGTCGATCCAGACACCCTCATCCTTGGGGATCTCTGATTTCGAAAAATACCTCGCGGATTCGGAATTGGAGTCGAGCTCTTTTTCCCTGGCCGTTAATCTTGGAAAGGCAGCCGCGATGCAACTCCGATGGTGTCAGTTGACAGCGCCGACGAAGCAGTACACGAGACGAACGGTGCAACAACGATGTCTTCAGTTGATGGCGTCGACGGCGAAGCTTTGAAAAGTGACGGTATCCCTTGCCCATTCAACGGCAACCATGTGAAATGGGTCGAAGGGCCAGATCCTCCGATCTGCCCACTCTGTGCCGAGATGAGGCGAAGAAACCTCACGTTCTTAGCTATCTATTGTCCCAGTGTGTTGTCCCTCGTATAACCAGGTGCATACGTTCTCTCTCGACCGATTTGCTTGATTCTTGTCTGTGTTGGCCCTCTGATGGGGCGATTTGCTTGATTCTTGTCTGTGTTGGCCCTCTGATGGGGCGATTTGCTTGATTCTTGTCTGTTTTAGCCCTTTGATGGGGCGATTTGCTTGATTATTGCCTGTGTTGGCCCTCTGATGGGGCGATTTGCTTGATTCTTGTCTGTTTTGGCCCTCTGATGGGGTGATTTGCTTGATTCTTCTCTGTAGATGGGGCGATTTGTTTTATTGCTATATGTGTTGGCCCTCTGATGGGGCGATCTGCTCGATTATTGTCTATGTTGGCCCTCTGATGGGGTGATTTGCTTGATTCTTATATGTCTTGGCCCTCTGATGGGGTGATTTGGCTGTGTTGAGGAAAAATAAATGTGGGGGTTTGTAGAGGTTGAGCCACCACTAGGATTTTGGGTCCTAGTTTTGGAGGTACAACGAAACTTGTCGATGATGCAAAATAAAATTAGGTTTTTTACAAAAGGCTGAGACAAAATCAAAGTTTACATGCTATAATCAACAACTACATATATATATATATATATATATATATATATATATATATATATATATATATGTTGTTGATTATGTTGTAAACCATGCAAAAACTATGCTAATACCCTATGATTCATAACCAAAAGTACTTTTCAGAGGTCGTAAGTCGTAACTTGAACCTGCTTCAAGCTCTTTTTGCATCAAGTAATCCAAGCATTCTTTGATGATGCTTTCCTCTACTTGAATGTTGTCTGGCAGAAGTCCATTTCTTTGTAACTTGGCTTTGTTGATATGTGGAATTTTGTAATTGTTGCCTCCCTTTTCCTTCATTATCTCACCTAAACAACACTGCAAGGTAAGAAAAACATTGTTAATTGTATCTGCACTTAACTCTTCAAATGCATTCTTCACATGCTCCACCAGTTGGTCCACATTATATGCACTCTTCTCATCATTCAAAGACTGAATTGCTCGAAAAAATCCCAAGTCATTTATGTTTGTATCAGGGGAATTTGGTGGCTGACTCATTAAGCTGATGTTGAATCCATCTGAATTCCCAGCCTCAATTAATTCCGGGTCGTCTGATTTTAGATGTGATTTTGCATTGTCTTGTTGAATCAGGATAACTTTACTTGCACCCTCTGGCCATTTCTCCTTAATTGCTGGTATAACCTGTTGTTGGACATATTATTTGAGACTAAATGATGATTTTTTCTGATAGTCAATGATAGAATTAACTAAATAAACATACCTTGTTTATGATGCAGTCTTTGATGATGCTTTTTGTAATTGACTGTATTGGCTTTGTCATAACTGTGCCTCGAACTCTATTTTTAGAGTTCCTTTGTGCGGGTACCACTTCAGTGAAGGGGAAAATCCCTATTTTGCCATCAAAAATCATCTCCCCTGTTTCATTAAATATTGGTCTGGTGACAGCACACAAAAACATGATCTTTTGAATGAATCTCTTCGATTTGCATGTCCTATAAGGATCTTCTTCGTGCGGCAGCAAATAGTACCTCTCAGACACATTTGACATGTAAAACCATTTTTCGTCAATGTGTACTACATTGTGCATACCTTTAAATGTGAACTTCCCATCAATGTTGGCAGCAGAATTCAATTGACTTAAACTGAATTTAAGTCGTGCTAGTTTGTTTTCTTCTGTAAGTAGTGGCTTCACAGCACTTGTGTGAGCTCTTAGCTGTTTATCTTTGATCCATTCACCAACAAGAGATTTGGAAATGCCTAACTTACTTGCCATCCTCCTTATTGTACCTCTATCTTTGACATGTAATGCTCTTATATTGTCTTCATTAGGCTTCATCTTGTCAAAATGTTGCACACCTTTTCTTCTATTTTGAAAATGCACAACTTCACCATTCTTTAATTGTTGGCTTGCAGTTGTCCATATTTGTCGTACTGACCGCACTGAAACTCCCAACACTGCAGCTGCCTCTTTTGGTGTCCCTCTTTGAAGAACTCCATCTTTGGAGTGTTGTAGCAGAAATTGAAGAACATTCTCTTTTTCTTCTTTTGTAAAATCTGGCCTCCAGCGATTTGGCATTTTGTAAGAAATGGGTAATTTTGCTGTAATGAAGCAATAATCTGAATTGGAGTGGTGATTATATAGTGTAGGCAGTTCGAAATTTGGTGGGATTAAATTTCCCCCCAAATTTTTTTAGCTGTTTGTAAATTTGCGCCACTTTTGGGTGCTGAGTCTGTAAAACCTTTTTTTTATTTAGCAGATGTAATGATTGTGAATTTTAAATTAAGTTTCTCTCTCTCTTTTTTAAATTATTTTCGCTGATAGCTGCACACAACCTTTGTGTTTCTCTCTCCTTTAATTAAGCACTAAACATTTTGGATTAGTAATACCCTTACAATTTTTATGGTGGGACCATCTAACCACTAAGTCAACATTTTATTAAATCCTGTGTCCAAGCATTTTTACATAATCTTGGCGGACGGAGGGAGTATCATTTTCTTGCTTTCTTTTTCAAATCTACAATAAATGAACTGAATTTGTTGATATACACTTATTCTCTCTTTATTAATTACACAATAACTTCTCTTATATGTATTAAATGTATATTTAATTGCTTGTGCTTTAAGGTTTTTGCACGAGTAAGCTTTCAACGTGATTAATGTTTTAACGTGCAATAAATGTAGATTTAATTCCTTGTGCGTTAAGGTTTCGGCGTGTATTTAATTGCTCGTGCTTTAATATTTTTGGATATAAAATCACAAAATTTTGATTTTATAAGTGGGTGTTAAACCTCACAAAAAATCGTAGTAGAATTTTTAAGGGCAGAAGCTATAATGTCACATGAGTTTTGTTTAAAGAATCAACTTTTCATTTATTTTTTAAATTATAAATAAATGAGATGTCAACATCATCCACTTATTGATTTGTTATAAGGATATTTAAGTACTTTTATCCCAAAATGGCTATAAAACTCATACCTTTATGGATGGAAAACTTATACTTTTATGAAATTGATTATTATGTAGTACCACTAAATTTGGGGGGTGTATAATTCAATCAAGAATTTAAATAATATTGACATTTTTTTTATAATTCATGGATTATGCTAATTCCATGGATTGTCTTAATTCTATGTAGAGTCTGTTAGATTGATTTATCTCTATTTTCATAGACTTTATAAATCTATAGATAGTTATAATAAAAAAAATGTCTATGAAAAAATATAATAAAATAAAAATTAAAATAAATTCAAAAAACATATAAATGCATCCCAGAAAACTCCGTATAGGGCCGAAAATTTGAGGGGAATTCTCATTAATCTCAATCTGGGAATGGAAATCCATCCCATAAACCTAGCAAAAATTGACCTCAAACTACAAGAGCTAGAAAATGACACACAAATTTGATTGAGGCTGACAAATAATTTGGTGAGATGTGATTGGAAATATATGCATCGTCAGCATTCGAGAAAGGACACACAAAATTCGAAGGTCAAATGCATTATTCAACTGAAGAGGAAAGAAAGAAAAAAGAAATATAGAAAAAGAGGCGAATGTTGCTAGAAACTGGGATAAAGAATGAGCTTTTCTAGAAATATGATGCAATACCATTAATCTTTTCTAAGCCCACGTCTGATTGTGTGTTTTTAGAGGTTGGAAAGGGATTCAATTAATTGAATCCATTACTTATTGTTTGGTTTGAGTAATGACTTAACCATTACCCTTACTTGAGGGTAACCCAATCACTCAATTTGTTACCATTCAAAATAGAGGGGAAACAAAAGAAAGAGAATCCTTTAATTAATGATTCATTTTCATTGTTAAACCAAACACTCAATAAAAATAATGGTTATTGGTATCATTCCACTCCTTTATTTGATTACATTCCCTTTCCATTTATCTACTTGAACCAAACGGACACTAAAAATAAAATAAAATTACTTGACCAATAAGACAAATTAATAATTAGAGATCAAATATATTATACGATTCTATCTTCATCATTATACAAAATCTGAATTACATGTTTAGTAAGTTCTCAACAAGTTGCTAAATATAAATTTGTGGGATCAATCCAATAATTGTAAATTTGAGTGCTCGATGAAATAAAATAAACAACTTGGCTGAATACACCTTAATCGGTAGAGCTGCAACAAAATTAGCATTTGTACGGGGTACAACTGCGCGTGAAATATTTTTATATTTATATAAAATTAATATCAATTTAATTATTATATTTATAAATATAATAAAAAAAAATTTAATTGAATATATTTGAGCTCAATATTAGAAAAAAGAAGAAATTGCAAAAATTTACATTATGAAAAAGTAAAAAAAAAAGTTAAAATGAAAATAAAAATAACAAAGAATTAAAGAAATAGATTTAATATTTACATAAATATAAAATTTACATTTTTTAGGGGAAAATGGAAAAATATTTATAAATAAGGATGAAACAAATCAAGAAGCCATGACGGAAAGTGTAACTTCCAAATCATTACAATGTTCAAATAATTAAGAAGCTAACTCGTGAGTCGCCATATTCGACTTCCTATATGCATGACAAAAATCGAGCACAACATCATTGTGTACATGTTGAAAAACTTTCAAAAGATCATTAGTCAGAGATTCAAAATATCCATACATATCGTGTAGGATATGAACAACAAGCATGAAATCGGTGGACATCACCACCGAATATTTAATTAGTCAAATTAGTGAACTTTAATTTGATATTTATATTAAATATTTTGTAAGTAATCAAATTTCACAATTTTAAAAAGAAATAAAATAGAAAAAAAAATTATAATTTACAAATTTCACATATCTAATAACTGATTTTTCGGTTATCTAATCAATTTTTGGTCAGTGAATTTGAAAAAATTTCGGATATCAGTTAATCCGATTCAATAATCGGTCGGGTTAACCAAATAACTGAAATTTGTGCCTAATAGTATTAATTTTTATACTAAAATTTATATTTCTAAATTCCTAATTCCCTAAATCCTTAATTCCCTACACATCAACCCATCTCAATTTTATTCACGCCGCCATCCCTATCGGACGCCAAGTCGCCAACAGCATACAACACTCCAGCCGGTCTCCTACTCTCCGCCGCACTGCACCACCCCCAATACCAGCAGCTCCAGCCGATCTCCGTCGCACCGCCGCACAGCACCTGCCGCCCACAACCCAACAGGCATACATATATGTTTGGATTTTTTTGTCGTTATTTTGGGGAAAAAAATGGTGCATTTGTCCATTTCGTTTTCGCTTTTGTTGGAGGATCATTTATTCATATTGAAACTAGCCTAAGTTGTATTAATAGATGGATTTTAAAAAACAATTGTATCAATTGATTGCCTTATTTTTTAGTTTTTTTTTTTCGATTATTTCGAATACCCGAATATTGAACCGAAATAATCGAACCGATTATTGAATAACTAAATATCTACTTCGGTTATTACTGTATTTAGTAGGATTTCGGGTTTGGATAACCAAAAATTTAGGTACGGTTAACGAACCCAAACAGCTCGAGGCCCCTACTCACTATTCATTCATTTTCTTCAAAAAAATGGAAATATAATAACAGTATTTTCTAAAAGAAAAAGAAATTACCTAAAAAAAGGAAAAAGAGCCATACTGGTGTGGCCAATTCATAATTTCCAATTTGCAAGCGCAGTAGGTGGAAGTGCAAAGATCCCACTGCATCTCTCCCTGTTCCACTGCAAGAGATCTACATTCACTCGTTCGAAGGAAACAAAAAGGGTAATTTCTATTTCCTCAATCGTGTTTTCATTTTTTGGGATTGATTCTGAGTGTATTACCTTATTCGAGTTTCTGTGTTGCTTCCTCATTGAATAACAGATTTGCAAATATTTTTGGGTCCTGAATATAATTCAAGGCGTGATTGGTTTGAATTAGAGTGTGAGCTTTTTGTTTAGCAAATACTAGCAAGTACGAGCTGAGAGTTTTGTGGATGCATTTGAGGCTTAGCGGCGCGGCATTATGAGCCCCCGATTCTTTTTTCACTAACTTGTTAATTTGAATAGCCATTGAAAGCTTATGTGTTTCACGTAATAACGTCATTTAGGGATGATAATTCATTCGCATTTTTTTCATAGTTGTTTTGTAATTTGATTTATTGCGTATGAAGATTGTGTGTGTTGATTGGATTTGGCGAAAGATGTTTCAGACTTTCTTAATGATACGACATGCTAAATACTTTACTACACAACTTTTTCTTTTCTTCTTTTGTTGTATATTATTTTGGTGGTGCATGTGCTCAGTCATGATATTCTAAGACAGATACTTTTGATGGAGAGCTTAATGTGTGCTCAGATCAAATTGACTCCAGTTCGCTCTCTCTGTACTTGGAAAAACAACCCAATACATGTTCCTTCATTGGCTCCAAGAGTTACAAGGAGAGTTTTGATTTCTCCAACTGGGGTAATGGGAAGCCCAAAATCATTTAATTCCGTTGCTGCTTCGATTCAGCCATTGGAGGACTCAGCCACGGGTCGTTTTGACAACACATTGCCTTCTAAGGGTACATCTTAACCTGAGTTTTTAGTGATCTTTTATTTTCTTTATGCTCATACGCCTCTACGAATAATCCAATTAGGGCATCAGATAGGTTTCATTCCTAGTGATGTTTTAGTACACAATAATTTGGAACAGAAATTTATGTAATTTTCTTAGGGCCAATGACTGCTTGAAATTTAGCATATTTTTTATGATGGGTAGTGCCTGATAAATGCTGTTATTAATTGCTTCGTTTTATTGTGTAAGAGGTCCTTGATGTGTGGAGAAATGCCAATGCTGTATGCTTTGATGTCGATAGTACTGTGTGTGTGGACGAGGGAATTGATGAGCTGGCAGAGTTTTGTGGAGCTGGAGAGGCTGTTGCAGAATGGACTGCCAGGTTTAGTGGCTTTCTCTTCATTAAATTATCGTTTCGTTGATTTAATTTTGACTAAAAAAGTTGCAAGCCCAACAAAGTAATATGTATATTGTTGGCTCTGATAGGGCAATGGGTGGTTCTGTTCCTTTTGAGCAAGCATTGGCTGCCAGATTATCTCTTTTTAGCCCATCTCAGTCCCAGGTGCAGGAGTTCCTCGAGAAGAGACCTCCAAGGTACAAAACTTTTGTTTTATAGTTCCTAAGCTTTCAATCTCTTGGATTAGTTGCTTTCTTGCATGGCTCTTGGAGCTATTGTGAGAGTTACTGGACTAGAGGTTTTTTAGTAGTTTACATGTTGTACATAAATTTTAATGAAAGTAATGAAATGTGCCGACATTTTTACATTGCACCTTATCTCATGGAGAGTTCTATTAGCGTGTTTGTCTAGATCTAACTCCTCTATGTGTAGTTGAAGTAGTTCTAAGCAGAAGAGTTTTGTTGCTCCTTTGGTATGCAAAATTTGTCTGTCATTGGTTTGTTAGTTATCCCAAGGAAAAGAAAATATTTTCTAGCTTTTTGTTAAATTAGCAGTTTATGTCATGGTGAAATATGTATATTAAACTTGTTTGTCTGTTACGGCTCATTTCATTTGAGATTTGACCAGTGGGATCTAATAAACTATTGTTGTGGTTGGTGATATCCTCTTTATACATTTTTATGTCAACTTGCTTATATGAGTTCATGGTTAAAATTTTAGCGGGTGGAACTTTCTCATTATATTTTGAACTTACAAGTGTTGTAGTAAAAAGTTTAAATATTCAACTCGACTGAAGTGGAGAGCCATAACTGGGTAATATTCTTTCAATTTGGCAAGGGTAATTTGAGGTTTTGTATTTTGAAATTTGAAATATGTTTCCACAACAATGTAAGGTATTATAGTTGGTAACTGGACACTTCCTTTTAACCTTGGCTTCCAAGCATCTTGTCTCCTGATTTTTTTTTTGACTGGTTACTTATTTCGTGATGTTATTTAAGCATATATGCATTTTAAAATAGACTGCACTATTCAGTTTACAGTGTAAGAGAAATTGAGGAATGTGAAGCGATTTATCAGTGTTGTATTTTGTTTTAGAGATATTAGATAAACAGACACCTATGTGTGTATGCCTGCTGTGCTCGAGCAATGCTTGGCATACAGTCTGAACTATCTGATTCCAGATGTATTTATGAGTGAGAGATGATAACGTTAGCTGTTGTTCTGGAGTGATTTAAATTCTGAATTTATACGAGCTGAATAATTTTATAATTTTTATCAGACGTTGTTGTGTGAAAATAAATGCATTTCGCTTTCTTCTGATAAGTGGTTGGCTTGCTTACTTTCCATTATGTAGGCTTTCTCCTGGAATTGATGCACTGGTGAAGAAGTTGCATGAAAAGAACAAGGCTGTCTATCTGGTCTCTGGAGGTTTTCGTCAAATGATAAACGTAAGTTGCTTATTTTAAAAGTAGTAATGATAATCTCTTCTTCACTGCTTGAGCTTTTGTACGTTTCTAAAATATAGTCTATGTAATATTTTTGAAGCCCGTCGCTACACTCCTTGGGATACCACTCGAGAACATATATGCCAATCAACTTCAATTTGGAAGCTCTGGTGAATTCTCGGGTTTTGATCCTAATGAGCCGACTTCAAGAAGTGGAGGGAAGGCCGTTGCTGTTCAGCAGATTAGGAAGGTCAGGCTATATTCATACATTTCCTGGTTTCAATACGTTTTTCTTCTTTCTTCAACCCTCGTCAAAACTTTCCCCTTCTATTTCCAGGCTAAAGGTTTCAAGTCTTTAGTCATGATTGGAGACGGCGCAACTGATCTTGAGGTGAGAAATATTATATTTCTTCATCACACTTCTTTATTTGCTTAAAGTTCTCCGAATATAGTTTGCTCTACATTGCTCAAACAATTCCTTGCTGCATAGGACGTGGGATGATTACGGTTTAATACAAAAATATTGCCCTTGTAATTGTGACGAAAATGTCTGGAACTATACTATACATAATTTTTTTTGAAAACACTATACTATACATAATTAGTAGTATTAAAATACTTGAACTATCACAAAGTTAACAAAAATATCCCAAAATCTAAGTTCCACTCATGAAAAGATTACATGGCTCGTTAGTAATAATTATTTAGCGAACGGCATTGCTTTGATGCTAGCTCATATTTCTGTTAAAGTCCATGTCTGACGAGACGCTTAATTTTCCATGATCAAAAGTTGATTTTTTTGTCATTTTTGTGAGTCCAGGTATTTAATTGTAATTATGTATAGTTGGCAGCCTTAATGTTAAAATATCAATAGTCTGGATATTTAATTGTTACTCCTTCCATCTCTAAAAAATAGTCCTAAAAGAAAACGAGACAGGTTTTAATAAAAATGGTTGATTGTATTGGGAGTAAAGAAATGATCCCACCTAAAGGATAGTGTTTATAAGTATAATGGTAATTAATTCTATTGTGAGCGGATAAAGGGGGCCGCATGTGGTAGAATTAAGGTTGCTAACAAATTAAGTCGCTCATTCAAGCTCGTTTAGTGAAGTTCGATAAATAAACAAATCAAACTTGAGATTGGTAGTATTCTCGTGAATTGGTTCATTAAGTGATCCAACTTGAATATATAGAAATTATTAGTAGGTACAATTTATGTTTATCTACTACAATTATTATATTAAATCTCTAATTAATTTTGTTTGTTACAATAAAATAATTAATACTATGTTTTATTATTTTGGATGATATAATTTATTTTCAAAATAAAATAATCAATATTTTGAATATAAATATAAATTTAGAAAGTTCATATAAGCTCGATTAAGCTCGTGAGCCTCAAAGCATTCGGTAAATAAAGTTCAGGATTCGATTCAATACTAAACAAATCAAACTTGAGCGTAATGTTTTCGGCTCAGCTCAGTTTGATTACATCCCTAGGTAGAATAAGTAAATAAGTTGATATGTTGAGAGTAATATATTGTGGGGTAGTATTTATAAAAGGAAATAGACTATTTTGTGGACGACCGGACGTATCAAAAATCAAAATGACAAAAGATGACTATTTTTCAAGAATGAGAAGTATTATGTATACTGTATAGTTCAAGACAGTTTTGTTAAAAAGTCAATAATTTGGGTATTAAACCGTAATTTTCCCTATTTATGCTGGCAAGCATTTTCCCAACATTTCATGCTTTTGTTCCTCAATGCCAGAAAGAAATGAACAAAAGATGAGTTGCTATACATCATGTATTTTCCCATATTTTTTTCATAAATTCATTTATATCTATTTTTCCTTTATTTTTTTCTTTCTCTAAATCTATTATTTGTGCAACACATCCAATAAAAATTTTCTATAATGTCTTATTTATCTTCTGTAATCGTGACTTCAGGCTCGTAAGCCCGGTGGTGCTGACTTGTTTATATGCTACGCCGGAGTTGTACTTCGAGAGGCTGTTGCAGCTAACGCTGATTGGCTGGTGTTCAATTTCAAAGCCTTGATCAACTCATTGGACTAGGTTGCACCCTTCATTTTCTATTTTCTTTCATCTCATTTTTTCACTTTTCATTATTCTATAATTATTCAGGCAGATATATACTGCTGAGTTTCATTATTGATGGCTTTGGTTTTTGCATAAAGTGTCTTGTGTTTTTAGCTACAATGAAGAAATTTAGGTCCACTTTGGACAAATGTGAGCGATGATGATTCTCTCCCATTTAGATGATTATCTTTTATAGTTTGGGGTTCTGAGTATTTGCTCTTGATCAGTTTATGATTACACATAATCCTGTTGTGAAACAGAAATAATCTTTTATTATTAATAAATAAAGTGTGCCTCAATAATGATTTCAAAATTTTGAATTTGTGGCTTGTATTATGATTTGAGAGTTGGAACTTGGAATACTATAATCAATTTTTAGCATGTATTATTGAGTGTTTATTAGGTAAATGTATTGTGTGAGCTTTATAAGTATTATTTAAAATATTATTTTAGAAATTTTCTCCTTTAAAATTGCAAATTGAATATATTTGAATTGAATTGTAGGAAATTTCATATTGAATGGTATATAATTTCGAATTGGATATTCCATTTGTATAGCTTAGAATACACTTTACAAAATCTAAATAAACATTCAATTC
Source organism: Salvia miltiorrhiza (assembly GCF_028751815.1). Taxonomy (NCBI): domain Eukaryota; kingdom Viridiplantae; phylum Streptophyta; class Magnoliopsida; order Lamiales; family Lamiaceae; genus Salvia; species Salvia miltiorrhiza. Next base: position 52,107,927 of record NC_080389.1, read on the forward strand.
AATTCAAATATTCGGGAATAAGTGTGTAAATTGAGTATTGTTATTTTAAATACTTGAGCAATATAAGTAAAAAAGTTCAAATATTTACATGATGAAATTAAACTTATGATGATATCAAAAAAAATAAAAAATAAAAATAAATAACTTCTGTTCACATAAATTATACGCGAAACATTGAAAGTTAAACTGGATTTTATCAAAATAAGTACACTTTCCCGTGCGATGCACGGGCTCCGATTACACTAAATCATCAATATAACTAAATTAATAGCCGTCATTTAATATAATAATTTTGCTCGTAAAAGTCCAAATCGTATATTATTAAATTGTTATATAAATAAATAAATAATTTGTACACATAATTAAATAAATATATATATAATATTTTAAATTCTAATTTTAAGATATATAACTTATATTTTATTTACAAATTCATATTAAAATTAATACAAATTTCCTCCTCCCTTAATTGCATTAAAAATTACTGTAGTTTAAATAATTATAATTAAAAATAATGTAAACTTTTTTAAAAGGCAAAAAAATGACATATGCTTATGTTTGTCACCAATAAACGAAAATACAATGAAAATAGAGTACGATATTCAACATTATAGATAAATGAGAGCGAACAAAAATTAATTTTAATATTTTAATCGATCATAACTTAATAATCTCAAATTTATTTTTTTATAATTTTTATATAAAATTAAAGATCTTTTCACAATCTTTAATTTAACATCCATTTTGAGTATTATTTTTATAATAGAAATTAATGATTTTTTTAAAGAATTTAAAAAAAAAAGAAGGTAGAAAATTTGGAGAGAAAGTTTATGAGGAGAGAGAAAAATTGGAGGTAACAAATAATGGTGTTATTGATGAGTTATAAGTTTATATGTGCCAAGTAATTTGAATAAATATGACAATATTTATCTTTATATGCATTTAAATTTTAATTTGTGTTGCTTTACAAACAAATATTTTTTTTATCAATCGATTAGTGGAAAAACAGAGGTTGAACATGATATAATGGTGATTCAAATAATATACATGATCTTTTTAAATTTAAATAGACGTGCTACTATAAAATTAAGCAGTTCAATTTTTTATTTATTTTTTTAAATAGGATCAATATTGATTCTCCAATTAATAATTTTTCAATGAGCCATTTTGATGCTTAATATATAGTAAATGTAAATCTAATATAATATTTAATTGAAAATAGTAATAGTAGATATGTTAATATAAATAAATATAAAAACCAATACAAACATAATTAAAGATTTAATAAATTTAAACCATATCTGAAATATATTTTTTAAGATGATATAATTAATTATTCATCTATAAATTTATATTAAATTAATTTAAATTTTACTTTAAAAACAATACTTTTAAATTGAAGAGCTTTGAAATGAGCTAATATGATAAAAAAAAAAAACACTACAAAAATAAAATTAATACTATAAAAGAAAGAATAAAAGATAAATAACGTGACTTCAACATTAAAAAAAGAGAGTGGAGAGTAGGGGTGAGCATTCGGTTATTCGGTCACCGAACCGAACCGAATAATAAAAACCAAACTAAAACCGAATTATATAATTAATATCCAAATCCGAACCGAACATGCTTAAAACCGAACAAAACCGAACCGAAATATTTCGGTTCGGTTTCGGTTAAAACCAAATAACCGAAATAAATACACAATATATTTTTTAAAGTTTAAATAACTAATTAACATTCAATATACAAGATTCGAAATCCTTAAAAAATAATAATCCAAAATTTCAAAACATCTTAACCAAAGATTAAGAGTATAAATTAAGAGTAATTATTGAAAAGTTTTTTTTTTTTAAATTGATCGAGATTAAGAGTAATTATTGACTATTTTATATATTAGTAATAATAATCATTTTAATTTTTAAATAATATATATAAATTATTAAATTATTAAATTAATTATTATTTCGGTTCGGTTTTCGGTTAACCAAATATTTTTCATAAAAACCATAACCGAACCGAAAAATCGAAAATTTCAAAATTCAAAACCAAACCCGAACCGAAAACCAAATTAACCGAACCGAATTAGTATTTCGGTTAGGTTCGATTCGGATTTTCGGATTTAACCGGATTTTGCTCACTCCTAGTGGAGAGTGGAGAGAGGAGAGGAATAAATTAATTTTATGATTTCAAACTATTATAACTTTTTGTGTCAATTTTTTAAAATATAATTTTTACATCAAATTAAAGATATTGTCATGATCTTTAATTTAACATCCATATTGAATATTTTTGACGAATCAAATTTGATGATATTTAGAAAATAATCAAAAGTAAAAAGAGAAGTGAGAAAATTTGGTAAAAATTATATAATCAAGATGGTGAGAGAACATGTGAGATGAGAGACTTAGGAGATAGAAAGTGTGATAAAATGAGTGATAGAAGGAGAGAGAAAATCTAGCGGTAAAAAGTTACCGTTAAAAACTGATGTTTCATATATATATATATATATATATGAGAGAGCTAGAATAAAAACACTCTTAAGTGTATAAAATATAAATGATTTTCAACCCTTAAATCATCAAGATCTACGGTTGATTCGTAACTCTGTTGGATAAATTCGTGGTCCTGAGTTCGAATCCCAGAGGTAACAAAAATTTATTAGCTTCTTCTATCATGTAGGATTTCCGTCATCAGATTTCGAATTTCAAAACGTAAGTATTACAAGTTTGATAAATTGAGTATTTAATAATAATTATTATTATTTTGTATTGGAATGTAATTTAAAAAAATACTCTCTCTTATCAAAGTTTTATTTTGCCCTTTTAATACGTCCACATAAAATATTATCTTTTTTATTTTTAAATATTACTCTACAATACAATTTATTAATGTGAGACTCAAACTAAACTCACCCATAATATATTTTAAAATATTATCCCATAATAATATTTTTAATGTGGACCTACATTTCACTCACAACACATTGATTTTTTTTTTTTTAATTTGTATTGAAAAAGGTGGAAAACATTGATCATGGATGGAAGGAGCAAGAATTGAGATATTGAATTGTATTTATACCCAAAAAATCATGTCAATCAAAAAAGGGAAAAAAAACATACAATGAAATTTAAAAAGGACAAGAAAGAAAACAAAAATTAGAAATGGCGTATTTAATTTATTTATTTATTTGAGCCAAAAATGGCGTATTTTAATTTTTAGCAGTAAGCAACTTGTTAAATAGGCAGCAACCAAATGGTCCAAATCCCATTTCATTTTCCCTTTTATCCAAAACCAAAACCCCTCCCATAAACCCTCACTCAGTTTCCTTCTCCACCCACATTCATGGCCGCCACTACCGCCCGATCGATCTTCACCCTCCGATCAGCCGCCGCCTTTCTCCCCAAACGCCTATATTTTTCCACTGTCTCCGGTCCGCCGCCCCTCCCCGGCTTTGACCGCCTTCGAATTTCCGCTCTCCGCGCAGCTACACCCGCACTATCCCACTCGATTCGCGTGGTTTCTCCCGCCAGAGTCAATACGGTCCGATGCCGAGTTAACCGTTCCGGCTCGTCATACTCGCCTTTGAACTCCGGTTCGAACTTCAACGACCGCCCGCCCACGGAGATGGCGCCGCTCTTCCCCGGCTGCGACTATGAGCACTGGCTTATTGTGATGGATAAGCCCGGTGGTGAAGGGGCCACCAAACAGCAGATGATTGATTGCTACATTCAAACCCTAGCTAAAGTTGTTGGAAGGTTGATTTTGTGATTTCCCCTTTTTAATTGATCTTTTTTTTTTTTCATTTTTCCGCCTTGTGTTGTTTCGAAGCTGTAGTTGTTACTTTTAATGTCTAATGCTCGGTGTTTACTGATTTTGTTGCTTGCAGTGAGGAGGAGGCTAAGAAAAAAATATATAACGTGTCGTGTGAGAGGTACTTTGGGTTTGGATGTGAGATCGACGAGGAAACCTCCAACAAGCTCGAAGGTTGGTGCTTAATTTTCTTGACAAGAAGTTGGTTTATTTATTGCGCATTCAATATCATCTTTATGTTGTTCCTTTTGTGTATGCAGGTTTGCCTGGTGTTCTATTTGTTCTCCCTGACTCTTATGTTGATGCTGAAAACAAGGACTATGGAGGTACATTACATCTGCCAAAATGTTATATTGTTGATAACTCCGGATTTCAATTATTTGTTTTGTGTGTGCTGTTGGAGAAGTCACATGGTTGCTCCTTTAACATCAAATCATGAATCTCTAATTGACACTATTGAATATGTTTTGCTTTGACTTGAAATCAGAAAACTGATTGTCTTAAATATATTAAGTTATGACTTTATATTGGAGGCATTACATGGCATCTGAAGCTTTGGGAAAACCTCTTCGTTTAGGCATGAGTATATTTGATATGTAGCTTTCTCCATGTTTAGAGCCTTTCAGTCAATTCTTTTCCAAGATGAATGGTATTAAAAAATAAGCTGCCACCAAGCAACATATAGTGCCCATATGGACAAATATGCATTACAGTTTCTTTCTTCTGTTCGGCTGTTCCCCACTAGCAAATTGTTTGGTTCCATGCTCTTTGCTAATCAGTTTGATGTTTGCTTCATGCTTTGCTGTTTATTGTTTTCTTATGTCTATTTTCATGCTCTTTTCCCCTTATTTACTTTTGGTGAACTGAATGAACAATTGACCATTTTTAAATAATGTATGGAAAAAGGAGAGAACAAAAGTTTAAACCTTGTCCTACCAGATTTAAAACATGACATGCATTTGACTGCGAAAGATAAGTTGTAACATTTTGGCTCTGTAACCATCCAGTCTTGAATAATTTAGAATCATAACAATGGTGGATTGTGGGTCATGGTGATTTGCCAAAAAAACCCGGTGAGGTTATGGCGGATGGCATGGCAGGTTATGGTGGTTTGCCAAAAATACTGTCATAATCTAGAATCACTGTATTTGGCTAATATTATAGAACTGCAAATGAAACCATCATACAAATCCAACCTTGACTTGAATATATTTTTGTGGATTTGGTTTGACAGCTGAACTATTTGTGAATGGAGAGATAGTTCAACGGTCTCCAGAGAGGCAGAGGAGAGTGGAGCCTGTGCCTCAGAGAGCTCAAGACAGACCAAGGTACAACGATCGAACACGTTACGTCAGGCGTCGTGACAATATGAGGTGAAGAGTGCGTGCCGCTTTGGCATGAGATCGGACCATGCTAGATTTGAATGAAGGCTTTACTAGGCCAATAACTTGTACAGAGTTTCTAATATTAAAATATTCCCGGATTTTATTCATCAGTATAATGGATTTGGAGCTTATTTTTCGTGCTCATTTGAATTTATCCTTGTTGTTTGGCTACTTTGGATTTTATGGAAAAGTGTTGAAAGCTTGGTCCCAACATGTGTGAAGTGGATATATATCCAGTTCTTAAATCTGGGTGTCTTGTGTTGTATGAATGGCTTTTTCAATCACTGATTCGAGCTCATCGCGGTGATGAGATGAACCCTCTTCGTCTGCTGCATCCTCGTTTTCAAGAAGTCGTTGCAGCTTGTGAAGGGCTGCACGAGCCACGTTTGCAGGCCACTCGTCACCACTTGAATCTCTGCCAATTTTCGAGTATATCATCACTCTGACTAACTGAGAGTAATTCTCAGAAATGATGAGCAGAAATTATTCACCTTAGAGTTAGAGGGCTCAGACCAGCTGAAAGGAAGGACGTTTCGATGCAACGTATGATGTCGTCTGAGATGGTTATCGCCTTGTCTGATAGGTATTCACTGCGTCTTGCGGTTTCCACCAGAAACTGAGTGTCCAGAATGAACTGTTGTTTTTTATGAAATAATATTTTTTTTTACTCACATGTATAACTATAAGCAACTAATTACAAGAAACCAAGAAAAGATATACACATACCTGCATGAACTTTGTGCGATTAGCAACAAAATTCTCTGTTATTGCCCATATTTCAGATTTAGTGGAGATCCACTCAAACGTTGCATCCATCATCTCCAAGAACAGACTCATCAACCATCTCGTGTCGATGCAGTCGTCATCAGCAAGCTTCTCTAGTTTCTTTAGCTCCAAATACAACTCCTGTTCGTGTGGAATTTCATCAGATCATGTATCTGAGAAGAATAAGGCTAATCAAAGATAAATAAACATACCAGGTAGGGAACAGATGGAGTCAGATCAAAATATCTACAACTATTCTGCCTGCTAAGCCGAATCTCCGGACTGGATTCATGGCCAGCATTTGGTGAGAAGATATTGGATATGAAGTGATCGAGAAAGCAGGATCTGAGTCGACTGTAAATGTCTTGAACGAGCGTTGCATAACTATCCATCTCAAAATCCAAGTGGTGGATGCCATCAAAGAGGTTTCTGATAATGCTCGAGGAGAATTGCACCAATGTTGATAGATTGGCTAGAATGAAAACTCCCTGAGTTGGAGTTTCTGGCAACTTGATCTTGAACCCTTCTTTCTCCATAGCATCTGTGTCAGCAGTGATGGCACTTTCCAGTATGACAACATAAGCTGTGAAGAAGTCTATGATTCCTTTCAGAACCGAGCCCTCCATTTGAAACGTGATCAAGGGTGAAATCTCCTCTGCAACAGACTGGAACAATGTCACAAACTTCCTGCCGCTGTTGGTGAGAAAGAAGCATTCCGGTTGTTGATCAATGATCGCGGTATTCCTTCCTGTCAAGATTCCAGATACGTAGTATCTGTCTAAAACCCAAGTCTCAGTTGAGGTAACCATAATCATAACTCTACTCAAATGGTTTATATGGAGCTGCAGGACCCCCTCTATGCAGGGACGAACAAGCTCCATCAGAGAATGCTGCACGTGGATTCTCTGAGTCTCCAACAACGAGCAATACGACATCACAATCTGCAAAGCAGCAACGGCTGTGGACAGCCTACCACTTATGTCAGAGATGGACTCAATGTACTTGATGAAACAAGCAGCAAACACTCCCGTCTCTTCTGCTGCCCACCGAGTTAGTTCAGAAGAGTAAGGGTAAGTTCCTCCATTCAACGCGAGATAACTCCTCACAGCTTGAGAGATCATTGAACACACACATTTAGCCACTTGTTGAATGTACAACACATTTGGAAATCCCTTTGAAGATTGCAGATTACATATGCCAGAAGCAATCCTTGAGTGATAGTACTGAAGCACCAGCTGGTTTGCAAGATGATTTTCTCCGAGTTGGCACAATCCGAGCAGTGCCTTCTGCAGCTCCGCTGCAGACACCCGTGGATGTTTAGCTACCAACATTAGCCGGTCAGTGAGGATAGCCCGTTTTCCAGAAATAATCGACTTATAAGACATCATTTGATCCGGAGAATATTCATCTGGGCGCAGATACAGAACATACTCGCCCTCCATTTCAAGCAGAGCCAGGGCATCATCTAGCCTTTGCTCGGAGATGAGGGAATCCAAGATGTCCGACACATTCTCTGCATGTACATCCAATAAAGATGGAGACGACGTTTCAACAGGTAGAGTTTCTTGAAGCATGGATCCTATAGTCTCCTCAGACACAAGAGTTGAATAGATTTTATCACTAACATCTTTAACAAGCCTCTTTTGCAATGAAGCCTGGTATTTCAATCCCAATAATTCAGTTTGCAAGACTTCTATGTCTTTCATTATCCTGCATTGCAAAGAACTACTCAGTTCTAGTTCACCACTAATTAAGATAATGGTAATTAAAATGTTGCAAATTCAACTTTTAAATTTGTAGCAAGTTATACCACCTTAAATTCATCTAAATGACAGGATGAATTTAGTCCGCGTGTAGATGAGTCGTGCCACATCAATTTGAGTAGCAATTATCTCTAACTGGTTCATAAACAGAATCGTGGAACATAGTTGGAAAAAGATAATAGAAAGATGAAGTGCGGCTTACACAAGAAAGGCAGAGTAATTTGAAAAGATACTCTTCTGAAAATCCTCATCTGATTCTTGCTTAAGCTCGAGGAGCTCAGAACACAGATGTCGGACACCCTACCATACAAAGAAAAGGCTCAAAAAATTGAATAAAAATTATTGAAATAATTAGTACTTAAAGAAACGTTTTTGAGAGAGGACCTTAGCAGTCATGGACTGAAGCTGAGGTTCGTCATCGCCGTCGGAAGGAAGGGATGAGGAATCGGCGGTGGTGTGGCCCTCCGAGGAGGAATCGTCGGCTATGTCTTGCCTGTGATCTCTGAACCGAAATCTTGGCGTGGACGTTGAGTCCATTGGCGTGATCAATTATAATGCTATTGTTAAGGAAAATTGTGGTTTGGAGAAGAAAAGCATATACTTGATTTGTTGGTAGAACCTGGCTGTCTGTTTCTGCCGCCATTGCCATTGGCATTGTTGATTGGGAAAAGCTTTGGTTTGTTCGTTAAAAGACAATTGCAGGCCAATGAGAGAGAGCGTGTGTGCCGGCTTTGTCTTGTAGTGGTAGCTGCTATATATGAGAAGTGCAAGTGTGGAACCAAATCCCATCTCATTATGATTGGGATATTTTTCTTTAATACACGAGTTTTCAAAATTGTGTACTAAAAATATTCACTTTATTTTGTTACACTCCATATTCATTTTGATTTTTTGATATTTATCTATTGAAAAAGATGAATTAATTGTGAAAAGTTATCATGAGTACCATCATTATCTTCTTTCATCGTATAACATACCGACGTCATACGTGTAAGTGTGAATATAAAATTTCCGCCCCTAAATTTTTCGCTTATGAAGTTTCTGGTTATAAAGTAATTGCATGCGGGAGAATGATTTGAAAGTTTCCTCTTATGAAGTTTCTGGTTAATTATGACGTAATTGCACGCTAGAGAATAATTTGAAAGTTTTCAGTTATGAAATTTTCGGTTATGAAGTAATTGCATGCAAGAGAATGCTTTGAAAGTTTTCGCCTTTAAAGTTTCTGCTCATGCAGTTTTCGATTATGAAGTTTCATGTGTTATGAGGCTGGTGTGTTAGAAATTTATGAGAGAGTTGATGGCAGCAGAATTTACTTAAATTCACACACATATGACACAAACCAAATCATCGTACAATGATAATAATATTTTAATGTATATGGATATGTAGTGTATCAATTTTTTAAGTGAATAATTTTGGTATGAACTTTGAAAAAATTGTGTAGTTTTAAGTATTTTCACTTTATGATTATCATCTCATTTTCCTATTCTCCACGTTAATTAATTAATTAATCAATCAAAATATTGTAAAGTATACCCACGTGACACGATCCGGTTAGTCTGTCTTTTACATATCATCATTTGCAACTCCTACATATTTTTATATTTATATAAAATTAATATAATACTAATACAATTATTATATTTATAAATATAATAAAAAATAATTTTAATTAACTTTATTTGAATTGAATATTCGGAAAGATTAAAAAATTTTACAATAATAAAAATTAATATTATAAATAGACAAAAAAACAAAGTTAAAAATGAAATTAAAAATAATAAAAAATGAAAATAGATTTATTCAAGAAAAATGAGAGAGGATATAATTTTTTTAAAAATGATCTTTAAATAAATATAACTTGTACATTTTAAATCAAATATTTACATAAAATATAATCAAATTAAAGATTTTATCGTGCTATTTGATTTGATATGCATATTAAATATTTTATAATTAATCAAATTTCACAATTTTATATAGAAATAAAACAAAAACGGATAAGAAAAAAAATATATAATTTACAAATAAAATTTTAAGTTTACTATAACTACAAAATTACCACTCACTAATTTTCAAAATTAATTTGATTTTTTTTTTAGAAAAATTGATTTCAAATCAAAGTTGCATTTTTAATATATTATAGATTATAGATAAATCAGTTGAAAGATTTTAAATCGGCTCGATTAACTATTGAAAATCTATCTTCTAGTATATTAATAAAACAAAATGCATGAACAATTATTTTACTTTTTTTTACAAACAGTTTCAAACTAATAGAGTTTTTTTAGAGCAGTTTTTTTTTTCCTTCCTATTGAATAAAATATGGCGCAATAGTGGCTCCTAAACGCAATCTAGATGGAGTAAAATTTTGAAGTAGCCAAAAATGAAGCATAAAACACAATTTATGGCTGTAACAATAAATTTTTGTATTTCAATTTAAGAAAATACAAAAGCGCGTTACAAAGATAATTTGATAGAATTTGATAGAGTTTTGCGGGTTGCAATCTCTAGTCGTTCCTCTGATTCTTCTCTTCCATTTGATTCTCGAACAATCTCGAAGGTTCTTGAAATATTTGATTTGGTGACGACAAATCCAAAGGGCTTCAAGCCATGATTTTGAACTGCACGTCGAAGTTGATTTGATTTGGGGAAGAACGTCCTTAGAATTTTGTAATAACGCCTTGAAGCTTTCGATCTTGAAGATTTGAATGCTTGATCGCTTGAAGATTTGAAGATATTGATCGCTTGAAGTTTTGAAGATCTTGATCGCTTGAAGTTTTGAAGATTTTGATCACTTGAAGATTTGAAGGTTTATTCACTTGAAGATTTGAGGATCTTGAATTCTTGAACTCTTACAGCTTTGAAGGTCTTGAATTCTTGAACTCTTGAAGCTTTGAAGATCTTGAATTCTTGAAGCTTTGAAGGTCTTGAATTCTTGAAGCTTTGAAGGTCTTCTTCTAGCTCTCCAATTCTCTTCCACTTCAACTTTACACTACTCCAAGATGTCATTTATGAGCTCTCTACACCCCTATTTATAGATGTAGGAGGTGGGCCTCATGGGCTTTATAGGCTTTGGGCCTCCATGCATGAGCCTTAGGGCTTTAGGTGTCCATGAGCCCATTAATTCATTTATATTAAATATTAATTATATATCTATTTAATTTAGGAATAAAATCCTTTTTAATAAAATAGAAAATATAATTGAATATTTAATTCATGAATTTACACGTGTCACGATTTAATTCGACGACAAATTTAATTGTCTACAATGGCCACACATTGAAAAAACACAAATTTTGGTCATTTTTATTGATTTGGACGTTTTTGCCCTTAATAAGGCGGATCGGGTAGGATCAGGCACGCGGGTCGCGTGCCGGGTCGGGTTAGGCACTTATGGCACTATTGGTGCCAAGATTTTACTTTGGTTTTATTTTGGAGCTCCGACGAATTCTCCAAGCTCGGCGCCGTTGGAGAGAGAGAGAGAGAGGGAGATGAGAAAGAGAGAGGAGAGAGAAAGAAGAGTAGAATAGTCATGACATACAAAAAATGGCCAAAATTTATATTTTTTTCAAATGGTGGACAAAATTTGATGTTGTATGTTGAATAGGGCCATTTGGCCCTATTGTTTCATCTGGATTTGGGGATTGAGATATATTTTTTTTTAGATATGGAACTTGCAAAAATGGGACTATGGATGAGCATTCAGAGTTCGGATCAAATTTTTGCCCAATTTGATCCAATCCGAAAATTTGATTTTTGAAGAAAATAAAATCTGATACAAACCATATTATACGAAAATTTGGATCCAAAAATTCAAAATTTTTATGATCAAATCCGATCCGGACTATAAAATTTGGAAATTGAAATTTTTTTGAAAAAATATCCAAAAATCCTAAAAATTCGAAATGTTAATTTATCAATATTAAAGTTAAGTTCATCTCCAAGTTTTTGCCATTCAATATTTTCGAAAATATGGGCAATAAATAATCTGAAAATATAAAGAAAATATTAAGTGGAGTGAAAAAAATCATTTAACTTGAAAAAATTAAGAACAATAAAAAATTCATTAAGCACACAACTAAATATATGGGACACACACCTTTATCCTAATTTTGTTATCCTTAATCTTTGTGCTAAATAGACATATACCATAAATAATGTAACAAAGGGAGTAGTGTTATTAAATTATGTGTGAGGTAATGTCCAATAATAAAAAGAGCATATATTTGGAGGACATACTAAAAAGAAAATGAAGGCATAATTTGAAGAGACGGAGGGAGTATTAAAAAATAGTCTGAACTTTGACCTCATGTGAGTTTTTAGTCCGAACTTAAAAAAAATACAAATATGGTATGAACTTATCTATATTGTGGTTATAGCGGAGTCAAAATTTTAATAGCAAATATCAGTGTTTCACTTAATAGTTCAAATTTGAATTTGATTTGATATTAGACGTTTGAGAGATGATGTGGATAATGAAGAATTTGATGTATTTTTTTAGATTGCGAAGTCAGCTTCTGACAAGCCATATCAATTATCACCCATCAGATGCCAAATTTTAACTCGGGCTATAAAGTAGTGAAGAACGTAGATAACTTTAGGCTATATTTATAATTTTTATAAGTTCCACATGAGACTAATTTTTAATAATAATTAATTTTTCATACTCATATATTATTAATAAATAATTAAATTTTAAATAAAAAATTATTTTATTTAATACTCCATCCGTCTTATAAGAGTGTATCACATAAGAGATGTTGCGAGTTTTAAGAAAAAATTGGTAAATAAAGTGTTGAGTGGAAATGAGTGGTTGTGGTTGAATTGATTGTGGGGTTATGTAGAAATAAGTGATTGTGGTTAAAAGGATAAAGTAGGGGGTCATATCCTAAGATTATATTTATCAACAACCTATCTCAACCCAACTTTTAATAAAAAAATAATTTATCTCTCTTCCACATATACAACCTATTATCTTACAACTTTTTACATTTTATCAACAACTCATTACAACCTAAATATTTTTTCTTTTTTTACTATTTATTCTTATAGTATTTAATTGTAAAATGCCAAATGTCATTTCATCATTGGATTAAAAAAGTCGAGGCAAGTGTTGGTCTGCAACATGCAGACACAACCGGTTATCCATCACTAAATATTTTATAATTTTTTTTTGCTTAAATTTTTTGTCGTATGCTATGACCGGTTGTCAAAGTTTGTGAATAAACATAGTCTAAAATGGAAGTGATACAATTTTGTAGGAAAGACGAAAATGAAAAATGTGATACATTCTTACGGAATGGAGGTTGTATATTTTTTAAAATAATATTTTCATACATCGCATGGAAACTACTCCCTCCGTCCCAATATTGTTGGCCACATTTGGTTTCGGCACGGGAATTAAGGAGTTGTAGATTAATATTTTAAGTGTGTGGGTAATATAGTATAAAATTAATAAAGTAGGAGAGAGAATGTGATAAAGTATGAGAGAGAAGGTAATAAAATGATAAAGTAGGAGAGAAAATGTGATAAAGTAGGAGAGATAATGTAATAAAGTGATAAAGTAGGAGAGATAATGTGATAAAGTAAGAGATTGAATGTGATAAATATTTCCATTTTAGGAAAGTGGCCAACAATAGTGGGACAAACTAAAAAGGAAATGTGGCCAACAATATTGGGACGGAGGGAGTAGTTAATATAGAAATTTGGACTTATTTGATAATTTTAGGACGATAGTTTTTTTTTTTTTTTGAAAGATAATTTTAAGACCAGAGTTGAAATGGAGTGTAACCAATTTTCAAATCACCCAAAAGTTGACATGTGGAGTAAAAAAAGTGTATATATGGATCTAATTTACTCCCTTGTTCCGTCGCGTGACCCACTTTCCTTTTTGGGTTGTCCCACGAAGCTTGACCTGTTTTTAAAAATGGCAAAAAATTTACCATTTATTCACCTTTTCACTTTTTCACCTACCACACTTAACACACAAAATACCAATTTCTTAATTCCCGTGCCGAAAAGAAATGGATCACGATTCATGGGACGGAGGGAGTATTTTATCTCTTCCATTTTTATTTTCCCAAAAGAGTAAAGGTACCTTTTCAACTACCAGTGGAAAAAACCAAATCAACAGTTTCAGTAATAGCGGGGGGAATTCAAAATTTCGAAAGCCAAACCGCCAAGAAATTGCTCTTCCCGCTAAGTCTTGAATGCTCACCACCACCGCGGCACCGCCCATAAAGCCAAACTAATCGAGAAATTTCCATTTCATCCCCGCTTCTGAGCCCTAAAGTTAAAAAAAAGAAAGGAAGATTGCAATGTCGGAAATTCAGAACGTCGCGAGGTCGCTGAATCCGTGTATTTTTCATCTCCAGAAGCTTCGGTTCGAGCTCAACTGCGCTTTATGGTAGAATCATCTTAAGTCAATTGACATTTCTTTCGATTTTCTGTATTTCAGGGACTCATAATGATTTATTAATTTTTGCCTAGATTAAGGGTCTTGTGCATTTAAAATTTAATCTTCACTCTTTTTCCCCTTCCTCTAGTTTGAAAATGCTGAACAAGCCGATGTTGCTTCCGTGCAATCACGTTTTCTGCAAGTGAGTTGGCACTCTAAATTTTAATGCGATGGTTGTTCCCCTTTCATTTTTAGGATTTTTGATGACCCATTTCATTTTTGCAGTTCCTGTGTTGAATTTAGCATTCGTTGCCCTGCATGCCAGCAACGCTTTACCAATCAAGGTGCTGTTTTACTTGTTCAATCTCATTTTCTGAATGTTTCTGACATTTTTGTAATGTCAAGTTCAGTTTCTAGCTGGACTCAACTTTTAGTTTACAAAAACTTGCCTTGCAGAAATCAGACCTGCCTTTCACATGGAGAACATTGTTGCTATTTACAAAAATCTGGATGCTACTTTCAACTCTGCGATCTTGCCACTTATATCTGCTGGTATGTAGTGCCCAGAGGAAAAAAGACAAAACTTGTTCATATTGTTGAAATAATCTAAGTGATGTAGCTTACTCTATGTGAATTTGTGGTTACTGCAGATTCTGGAACCCCAGTCTCGAGTTCTACCTTAACTGGCCAAGTGACAAAGAATGTAGGTGGGACAGCACCTAAAATGAATGATAATTGCCCTGATCCTAGTCCAAGGGGGATTGAGTCAGCCAAGTGCTCTGCATCAGAAGAATTAGATGTGAATCATGCTCCAGAAGTGTGGCCTGGAAGCTCCCCTTCCTCTGTTGATACCAAACATGCAAATCAGCATAGCAGTCCAGGTTGCAGAAATGAGGTAAGATTCAAGGCTTCGTTTTTCATCTTGACATGCTATGTAAATTCTGTTGTGATGTTGGCTGAACTCAAGCCTGGACTGTTTGGATTCAATACATTCAAATGAATGACCAACTACAATTGTTTGTTTAATCTTGGATTTATTGTGTGTGAAAAATTATTTGTCTAAAGTAGAACCCTAAAGCTAAAGCATGTTCTTATACATCATGTGAAGATTGTACTTTTGTTCCTGTAATGTAGTAATTGAAATGTTGATCATTCAAAAGTCCCACTATTATGAAAATGAATGATTTAAGCCAGTGTGTAGGTAATGTTCTTAACTTTAATTTGTGATTTAATTGCTCAATGTTGATGAATAAAGTCTTTTTTGCATTATGTAAGTGTGAAATTTCAACATAGTCATATCTGATTGCCAGCAGCCCAATTCATTTAGCTTTTAATACTTTGGATTGACATATCTATTTTATACTGCTTCTATGGTCATCAAATGGTTATATCTGTCATGGGATAGCAGAAACCAATGCTTGTCTCACCAAATTGTTCTCGCTATGGTTCATACCTTATTTTTCTCTGGTTAAACTTTCTGGGTATATTGTTTTCTGCTAGCAGTTTGTTAATTCACTGAGTATTTAGCAGCAAATCAACAACAACAATTTGTTGGATTGATGTGATACCACATCATACACTTCTTTTCTCTAATGCACCATAGCTCATATCTACAGGGTCCATGTAAAATTAGAGTCAAGAGCTCTACTGGAGACCAATTAGGCATAGTTGCTGGTGGAGTGGATACAAGAGGCACATATCATACAAGGGAACCTAAGAGGCAAAAGAAGCTAATTTATGGACCGTCCGGTGCAGTTCTGCAAAGCCATGCATACAGTGAGAAGATAGTTTCTCATTTGAATCCTGCAGTTTCTAAGCTTGAGGACTGCAAATCTATGGAAGATGCTTCCATCATTTCTTCTACTGCACCCTTGGATGCATCAAATGTGGATGGAAGTATTTGTGCGCTTTGCCATTCTTCTAAGATAACAGAAGTATTTTTTTTTCACAAACATTATATTTTTATTTTCCTTGATATGAAGTTCTTCTATGCTCTTAGTTAATGACATTTTCACAATATTGAAAGGTGCCAGATTGTCTCTGGGCTTTATTCTAGTTTGACATCTCTCATGTCTTAAAATTGTTGTGGTAGGGAACTGGCCGGATGCTACACTATGCAGGCGGAAAGGAGGTAGCAAGAAGTCAAGCAGCTTATTCCAATACAATTCCTGTCCATACTAAATGTATAGAATGGTATGGAATTTTTCTGCATCAACCTTTTATTTTGCTAAAGTTTTGGTATTGAATTCCTCATCTATGCACGAGGAGCAATACAAGTATGAAGTTGGCTTTTGATATAATATTAAATCTTTTGAGCAAGTAATATAATTTCTGTAAAATATAAATATTTCACCTGTTAATTCTTTCTGTATTTCTTCGCCAATCTGTAAAAAGAAATTGCCTTGCATTTTAATAGAAACTAATACTTTGATAAAGAAACTGCAAGAATTTGGAAAATTGACAAGAAAATATGAGTATGCTGCATGTGGCTGGCACAAATTGAGAATCCGACCAAAGCTAATGAGAATACCTCCAAATTTCAAATTTAGCCGGGAACCTGCCTGGAATTTGGGAAGATTGGTTGGTTTTGTCATTTATTTCCATCGGATTCCCAATCTGCGTAGGTCACATGCGCGCGTGCCAGTCTAATTTCCAAATACTGGCATAAATAAAAGCAAATTTGCTGTCATTAAGATAGTTATATGGCGCAATTGCAAATTTGGAATTGAACACGACTGGTATAGTGGTATTACAATTGCTAAAACTGCATTTTTTCTTATTTGGCGATATGCGCAATGTTCCCTTTTAGGTTCTAACCTAGTCTTGGCAAACAAATCATTTTGGACTCCTATTGCCTCTGGCTTTTGTTTAATATGTTTCTTTCTTCATTTTTATTGCACATTTCAAAGGTTTGGAACACATACATTTCCTTGAGATGGTGGTCCATATCATCATATTACGCTCCTGATTAAAACTGAAAATTATCCTTGGGTAGGCAACCTTGAGCTAATGTATGTAGTTTTGAATTTTTTTATTACAGGGCCCCTCAGGTCTATTTTGTGGATGATACTATTGTGAATTTGGAGTCTGAAATAGCACGAGCTTCTAAGCTCAAGTGCAGTGGTTGTGGGTTAAAGGGAGCAGCACTTGGCTGCTTTGTGAAGTCCTGCCGCAGAAGTTATCACGTGCCTTGTGCTGTGGAGGTACCAGACTGCAGATGGGACTGTGTAAGTTTGCTATATTTTCCTATTAATACTTGTTTAATTTGTGCTCTCAGTTAGTTTGGTTCTCTCAGTCTGATCTCTTTTAAACATGCATGTGATGCACAGGGTGAATTTTTAATGCTATGTCCAACTCATAAATCAATTAAATTTCCGAGTGAAAAGTCCAACTCCAGAAAGCGTCCCAGTGGAGAGAAGTGCTCTTTGCCCAGTGAAATGTAAGGAAGTTTATTCATAACAATCACTTAGCTAGACCAGTGGCTTACTTTTGGGATAATGTCTCTCTTGGTCAGTAGCCTAACATATCATTAACTTAATTTGTTCCCAGTATTTGGTTAAGATGTTTAATCTTTCCAGCAAAAATAGATCCCAAAGAAGGGTGTATTCACCTGAAATATGTAACAGTAGTGCTCCTAAATACCATGTGGATGTTTTCCTATGCATATTGTTTAATGTTTTACTGAATAGCTGTTGCTAAGGTGACTAGTGTGTTCATTGCTTCATCTAATGAGATATCAGACAGAAATGTTGCTTCATCAAATTGAAATTAATTGTTAGTTTTTTTAAGTTGATTTTATGAATATCTTGATAGCACTGGCTGGGAACAGTTGGAGAGTTAATGTCCTGTTTATAATCTTCTATTTTTGTGCAGTACACCCGAACAGTTAAATATTTGCTCAACCTCCCTGAGCATGCCTCAACAGTTGGTTCTGTGTGGATCAGCTCTGTCTTCAGAGGAGAAGGTTGATTCTCTTTTGTTAATTTAGTTAAAAATATGGTATTCATTATGCTTCACCGAGACTATATTTCTTGTCCTGCAATTTTTATGAATATGCACACACGAGTATGATTTTGTCTTTTCAGAGGCTAATTTCCTCTATTTCTTCTTCTGACATTTCAGTGTTTGGTGGCTCGCTTAGCTAAAACTAGTGGTGCTACTGTGTACAAGTTCTGGAACCCAAATGTCACCCATGTGATTGCAGCAACAGATTCAAATGGTGCATGTAGTAGAACTCTAAAAGTTCTCATGGCTATTTTAAATGGAAAATGGGTCCTTTCTATGGATTGTAAGCTTGGGCAACCTTGAAATATAGTATCAAAAAACTTGCATAGTGTTTTGAGATTTACCTAATGGTTTTTCTGCCATCTTTTCTATAGGGGTAAAAGCTTGCATGGAAGCAAATCATCGTGTTGACGAAGAACCTTTTGAAGTTAACCTGGACAATCATGGGTGTTGTGATGGTCCAAGAACTGGTAGATTGAGAGCATCAAAGAATGTAAGTTCACTTACTAAATAAACGAGGATTTCTTGTCGTTCACTTGTACAAATTTCTGAACACTTCACATGGTATATTTGTGTCTTCATGGTTTTGGCATATTTGGAGAAAACAGACT
Organism: Salvia miltiorrhiza; assembly: GCF_028751815.1. Lineage (NCBI taxonomy): Eukaryota > Viridiplantae > Streptophyta > Magnoliopsida > Lamiales > Lamiaceae > Salvia > Salvia miltiorrhiza. Next base: position 52,126,666 of record NC_080389.1, read on the forward strand.
CGAGCTACATTTCAGTCGGTCGTTAAAGATAAAAAAATTAAATTGTTGAATGTGATTGTCTTGATGATCTTCTTGATCCCCCCCCCCCCCCCCCGTTGTTGCACAGGCTCCGAAGCTTTTGCATGGTTTGAACTTTTACTTCAATGGCGACTTTGTTCCGGCTTACAAGAGTGATCTCGTAGAGTTAGTTAGAGTTGGTGGAGCCAGCATTATTGAGAGCATGGAGGATGCAGTTGCAGGAAGACAGAATCTTGAAGATATTTCAACAACTTTAGTAGTTTACAATTATGACAGTCCTCAAGGGTGTTCAGCAACTGAAGCAAGTTTCATTTTGTTGAAGAGAGCAGCAGAAGCAGAGGATGTGGCCAAAAGCATCGATGCTCAGCTCATTCGGCATACATGGATCTTGGAATCCATTGCTGCATGCCAAATCTTGCCATTTTCGTTGTGATAATTATACACATTCCTTCTCTACATTTTAGTCATATTTATTGATGCTGTTATTAGCGAAAATTTGCAGTGTACACCCGACTTTGGAACCTGCTTTTGGGATATGAATATAACAAAATTATATGGCATGGCAGAATTTATATATTGCTACATACTCCCTTCGTCGCAGTTTATCAGGTCACCTTACTTTATTACATTCCATTTTAATATGTTAATAAAATGAAAATTTAATACTCCATGTTAAACACCATAACATAACTTGTTACTTAACAATATGCATTGTGATATGTATATAATTATTTCATCTTACACAAACTAGTATTTGTACATTTGCAATGCACGAAAAATGTTCTACTTTCTCCGTCCCACTTATATTGGTACATTTGTATTTTTTGTTTGTCCCACTTATATTGGCACTTTACAAAAATAGTATGTGGTCCCTATCATCTCTACACAAATTAAACAAATAGTTTTCACCCACTTTACACTCTCAACCCCTTATTCTTAATCTCCGTGCCCAAAGTAAAAGTGACAATATAAGTGGGACGGAGGAAGTAATATATATATATATATATATATATATATATATATATATAGATAGATACTAACTCAATTATTATATAAAAAATTATAAATGCAATAAATAATTTTAGCTTATTACAAAGAAATAAAAATTAAAAAGAATTCGCAATCATAAAAAGTGAGATTATATAAAACTACACACCTTTTAAAAACTACTCCCTCCGTCCGCGAATTAAAGCCCCATTTGCCTCTAAATATTTGTCCGCGAATTAAAGCCCCATTTACCTTTTTGTACCCTTTTACCCTCCCTCTTTACTTTAAATTACTACCCTTTGCCATTAATTATCCCACCTCATTTTTACCCCATTTAATTAACTAACTAATCATTCCCCTAATTATCCATGAAACTCTCTCTCTCTCTCGTCTTCATTTTGAGTGTCCGACCGAATTCCATGAAACTCTCTCTCTCTCGTTTTCATTTTGAGTGTCCGGCCGAATTCCCGACCTTCAATCTCTCTGAGTTGGAGTCGACGATGCCGGAATTCGAAGCAGCGGGCTTCGATCTCTCTGAATCGGCGTCGTTCCTGGCGGAATCCGAAGCAACGGGCTTCGATCTCTCTGAATCGGACATGTTCCGGCCGGAATCCGAAGCGTCGGGCTTCCATCTCTCTGAATCAGATAGGTTCCCGCCGGAATCCGAAGTGGCGGGCTTCGAAATCTCTGAATTGGAGCCCATCTGTGAAATTCTTTTGTTTACCTTTGGTTTTGGGGATGAGTGACGAGGAGAGGGGAAGGTTGTCAGAGGCCAGAAGTTGGGCTGACGATGCTGCAGCGGCCTGCGCCGCATGGGTAGTGGCAGCCTGTGGCTGCTCACGGTGAAGGCAGGCTAGGCGGCGCGGTACGAGGCAGAGAGATGGGCAGATGGGAGGTGGTGAGCGAGAAGGTGTGGTGAGAAAGGGACAACGACCAGAGGTGGTTCTCGGCGGCGGCCTTCCCCTTCATTGGATCGGAGCGGTTGTTGCCGGAATCCAAGGCGGCGGCCTTCCCCTTCATTGGATCGGAGCAGTTGTTGCCGATTGTTCGATTTGTTGGGTTTTTCGATTTGTTCACTGAATTTCATTTATGAGAACAGTTGGGTTTTTCGATTTGTTCACTGAATTTCATATTTTCGATTTGTTCGATTTGTTCACTGAAGTTGGGTTTTTCGATTTGTTCACTGAATTTCATTTTTTTTTCTCCAATTGTTCGAGCAAAAGAGATCAATGAGAACAGTCAACAGAGAGAGGGAGAGAAAAAAGAGAATAATTTAATAAAGCAAAAGTATCTCATAATCATAGATTAGTAAAAGTAATTTAATATCTTAACCACTACCCTTTTATTTCACCTACAACACCTTTTTCAGCTTTCTTAGTTTCCGCGCCGACACCCAAATGGGGCTTTAATTCGCGGACGGAGGGAGTATCTACTAAAATTATCCATTGTTTAAAAACACTACACTCTATACCCATTTTAATTTGTAACTATTATCTTTAAACCACAAGTCCATGCCTTTGATTTGCAAAGTGTCAACGAGTCTCGTGTGTGTTGATCTAGCAGTAGGTAGTCAATGTTCAAGGCATGAGGTCTTGAGTTCGAGTTCGTCGTGGTGCGATTTTTAAATTTCTTTATTTGCTTATATAATTTATATATAAAAAAAGATGTTAGCAAGTCTTGAATTTAACACAAGTAATGATGTCAATCTATCCCGAAACCCATGGGCTGATCCGATTAACCCGCCACTCAAGAGGGTTAGGGTTGAATATTTTCAACCCGATAAAAGTTACAACTCGATTAGCCCGTAACCGAATAGTTCGACACCCGATAGGGCTGGCCCGACTAACCCAATGGGCTAGCCCGAAACCCGAATACTTAATATTAAATATTTAGATATAAAAATAAAAAAATGACAAAATATTATAAAGTCTCATCATTTCACTTTTCTGTATTTTTTAGATGCTTTGCTTCTATGAATTCAAACTATTGTTAGATATTTTATTATTTTTTCGTTAACAAAGTTGAACATTTTATTGTTACCAACTTATTTTATATGTTATGCAATCTTGATGTTTTTTTCAATATCTTATATTTTTGCATTTCATGCTTGCTATATAATTTATATCTTTGATTTCTATGTATATTTTATAAATTATATATTAGATCATTAAAAATAACAAAATACAAATGATTATTTTATTTTACGCATTTAAGCCGACTAGTCCGATGGGCTAGCCCGAAACCCGAACGTTTAGGGTTAGAGTTGAAAATTTATAACCGAAAAAATTCCTAGCCCGATTAACCCGCACCCGATTAACCCGAAACCCAATAGAACTGGCCCGAAATTCGATGAACTGGTCCAATTGACATCTCTAAAACACAAGTTCTCTTCCAACATATGCGCTTGGTGGTTTTATTAAATTTGTGCTTTATGCGCTTGGTATTATGCCAACAACTTTTTTTTAATTATTATTATTATTGTTATTGGATATGCGCTCCCACCTGGCCACCCATGCTTAATATTTGATTCAATTCTCCGACCTTATTTTAAGTGTCATGAATGGCATATATGTCCACATTTCATGTTTCAATCTCATTTTTTTATGGAAAGCAAGATTTGAAAAATTCTAGGACCTGTTGAATTTGTTTTACTTGCTAACTGTTGAAACTAAAATTGTAAAACCCTAATTTAGTAGGCTTAAAAAAAAAAACCTCTAGTTAAATAGGATATTCTTTTTTTTTTAAAGGCAGTTAAATAGGATATTCTAATATGGGATTTTGTGTTTTGAATTTGTAAATAAATGGTAATAGTTCAGAAATTAAAGAATATGTTTACCTAATAATTATGCAAACTAACGGTATTGCTACAAAAGTAAGTGAGTCAGTCAACACCACAAGATACTGTTGATTTGCCTAAAATTCAAAATATGGATAAACTAAGATATTTTAATTTTTATGTTTAGTGGGATCCAACTATTATTGCTTTGCCGCGCCTATATATTTGTTTATGTTTAGGCCCCTCCGAAAAATAAAACTAATAAAAATAAAAAGGCCTATATTTGTTCAATCCTCACTGTTCTTTCTTTTATTTAAATATAACAATAAAGACTTAAATATTAGAAAACCCTTTCAATTAATGATGCTAGATATTATTATTTTTTTGCTTTAAAGATGTAAGAGGAGTATTATACTTGACCAGTTTTGAGTTTTTTAAGTAATTACTATATTATGCAAGTAAATATTATGCACAATTCTTTTTTGGTATAAAATTATAATTATACGTGTTACTTTGAGAAAAATGATTTGATCAAAATTTTCCATGTTTCCTATTTGTGCATATCACTAATTTGAACCTCATCAAATACTTTTAGATCAAATCTATTACACTAGTAATACCATCTAGTACAATTTATCCATCTTGTATAATTTATAAACGACTACATAAACACTTATAAATAACAACTACATATTTCACCTTGTCAAAACACAAAATGTAAATCCACATATAATTGCCTGACCTTTATGAATTTAATAAGTACAAATTAATTTTTTTTGACGGAATAAGTACAAATTAATGAGACGTGATACTAGGAAATAAAAATAAGATGAAATAAATAATACAGGCTGTGACCACCACGTCAAACTCTAACGGTCACTTCCTTTTACGTAAAAAAATGATTAAACCCTACCCCCCTCCAAAATCGACCGTTTCCACCCCTCACCTTTTTTCCCTCTCTTCAGCTCTCTCTCTCTCTCTCTCGTATGAAGAGTAAGAGATGGAGTTTCTTCCTCTGATCATCTGAACGGAAACCTTTCCTAAAATCAACACAACCAAAGAAGCGCTCTACGCTTTTCCTGAATCTTCTCTCCCCGAAAATGGGTTGTTTTCTCGGATGCTTCGGCGGTGAGAAGAGTCAGAAACGCCGCAAGCATAGGGCTCATCGGTCCAGCCCTCAGCGCCAAGTAATCACTCTTTCCATCTCTTTGATTCAGTTTTCGCCTACATTGCTTTGAATTTTATGAAAATGTCTTAGAAACGCGACGAATTGCTCGTTATTATTTGAATTTTGTGGTTTTCTGTGTTTTAGTTTAGTAGCTTTTGTTTGATCAGATTTTAGATTGCTTACCTTTCCTCAGTCAGTTGATTCCGAGTATGCACTTTCAGTTAATTTGGATAGAGCTTCAGTAATTCTCCCCTATTTTCATCCGATTATCTATTTGCCTTTCCTAGAATTTCAACTTGTTAGTCGTGCTTCTCTGGTATGTTTGTTTGGACGTGGTATTCATCATTTTGTTTCTTTGTATATAATTTTATTTGGCGGAATTATGGTGTAGGTTCCCACGCTTGTTCAAATCTAGCATGTATTGTATTCTGTGCTGAAAATTTCAATCATAAATTTTGAATGCAGAGAAACAGAATCCAAAATGTTCAGCAGGAAAACAAAATCACTGCAGAGCAGTCTGTGGCAGAAACAACCCCTGCTAACTTAACTTTGGAGGTTTTGGAGTTGGGGTGAGCCTTCTTGAGCTATTTGGCTGGATTGGATATTATGCTCTCTACTAATTAGAGGATCAAGATTCATCTATAAAACATATATTCCATATCATGAAAAATATGATATTGATGTTTTTCATATTGCTTTGACCTTTTTCCTAACTACTGAAATGAGTGCAGAAATAAACATGAGGTGGTGGAGCAAGGGAGCCCGAGCCTGAGCCCAAGCCCAAAGAAGAGTCCTAGCCCAAGTCCTAGAAAAAGAGTTACATTTAACTCAAATGTCACAACATACGAGCATGTTCGAGTCCATGACAGCATAGAGTCCTTGCCAGATTGTGCTGCGAATGAGGAAGAAAAGCAGGAAGATTTGAAATCATCAAGTCGTTCACAATCACTATCTAAAGATGATGATTCTGTCGCATCCAGTGTGGCGTCATATCCTCCAAATCATAGGTATCATAATGCTAGAGAAAGTGACGATGAAGCTGAAGAGTATGGTGATAGCGATCTGGAGGATTTGGATGATGAAGATGAAGATGACGATGAATATGATTACTACTCTGATGAAGATACAAATGCTAGATTTCCTGGGCATCAAGTGTGGTCTGAATCGGTTGTAACTGCATCAATGGAGTCGAGGACAGGAAGCTCATCACCACCTGTCATGAGGCAGGAAGTAGACAGTCTGATGGTGAACACTCAGCTGCCTGATGAGGAAGTCAAAGAATTTGGATCAAAAACCAATGCCAGAGATAGAAGTGATTATATCAATTCAGTGCTCAACCCTGTCGAGAATATTACTCAATGGAAGGCTGCAAAGTCAAAAGGAACAGCTCTATTGAAGCCACAGAAGGAGAACTTTGCCAACTTCGAGGCTCCCCGTATGTCGTTTAGCTCAGAGCCCATATTCAGGCAGGCGCCCTCTAGTTTCAAGGCAAAGTCTCATCAATCGAAAAATGCAAATCAAGAAATAGCAGTTGATGCAAGTCTTTCAAATTGGTTAGGTTCTCCTGAAGTTGCACCTTCCAAGAAGACTAGTTTCAGTGGCTTCGAGACAATCACTAAATCCCCACAGACGACCACATCAGAAGGTTGCACTTCTCCGATGAGCTTTGAAGATAGGCCAATTTTAGGTGCACTGACAGTTGAGGAGCTGAGGCAAATCTCAGCAGCTCCCTCCCCAAGGAAGTCTCCTAGTCGAAGTCCTGATGAGATGCCGATTATAGGGAGTGTTGGTACCTATTGGAATGATTCGGGTTCAACAAAGCATTCTGGTGCAGCCGCATCTTTTAAAGGCATACCAAACACAACCAGCAAGTACAGAGAGGTACCTTATTAATATTTGAAAATACAAGATATTTGCATTCTGTTACTTAAACGTTATGTTATATGCACAGGACAAGAAAGTGAATTGGCACTCTACTCCATTCGAGACGAGATTGGATAGAGCTCTCAACAGAGGTGCTGCATAAGCTTTAATCTCCTGGTGAATCTGAATCAAGTGTGTGAGAAGTTTGTTTCTGTTTGTGAATGAGTTCCTACAGTGATCTGTATGCATATTTAATTGATTTTTGTATCCCATGTAATCTTTCTGTGTATCATTCGAGGTTGTAATACAAACAAACACATTCCATATATGGTGAATTGGATTGATTGGTCTGTTTTCCGAGGCACATAAAACTTGATTTCATTCGATTACTTTTTCTTCCTTCTCAGGTTGATAAATTAGATAATAGATTTATTTTGTGAGACATGCGAAATCAAAAACACATAAATACAAAAGTGAAAATACTTCAAGGTTGAATCGGATATTTCACAGCTTTTAAAGGTTGAGTTTTGCACCGAAAATTGTTCTTATATTAGGTCTGCAGTACATATGAACACCACGGATTCAATTGATTATGAATCTAAATCTTGTTAATATTTATTTCACTGCGTATTATTAAATGGTGTCAAGAATTTTTAACATGCAGTGCCCAATATTTTATTGTTCAAAGATTTTAATGAGATAATCATTGCTTTTTTTGGTCCATCCGGATGATTTTGGGATAAGGATGTAAAAAATGAAGAGGTAGTCTTGGGTGCTACCGGTTGCATCCTACAATCGAGTTGCACCCTCATTTAAATCATGATCCGTATTTTAATTTGAATTCATATCATGATCCTAACTGTATAAATAACATTATTTTAGATGCGGATCAACCCGATTGCACGATGTAACTGATTGCACCCAAGTTTTTGTGAAAAATGAATCTCTACAATATATTCCCCTGCCAAAAAAAAAGAGAATATATTCCACCCCCAAATCTATATATAATATAAAACACCAGTTTTCTTCCCGCCAATTTAATGGCATTTTTGCAATTATAATGTCAATTAAGGATAAAAGTTTAGAAATTAAAAGAGAGTGGGGTGAGAGGAGAGAGAAAAGTAGAAATATGAGATAAGTTATACGCTTCATCTACTATCATTTTTTTCCCACATTTTCTCTCTCCTCATTTTCTTATACATTCACCTATTTTTTCTCAATTCCAAAATTTTCTCTCTTCTAACCTATTTTTCATATTTAGATGATTTTCTAAAAATCTTTAAATTTAATTTATGAAAATATATTCGACATGTATCTTAAATTAAAGATCATGATAAGATTTTTAATTTGATATAAAAATCATTAAATGTGAATTTGAAATAAATAAGTTATTACTCCCTCCGTCCACGAAATGAGTACCCATTTGTGGACGGCACGGGTTTTAAGAAATGTATTGAGTGTAGTGTGAATAGAATAAAGGTCCCACCTTTTTGAGTGTATTAATTAAAGTGTTGTGTGGGGTACACTTGCCAAAAAGGGAAATGAGTACTCATTTCGTGGACGGACGAAAATGGAAATATGGGTACTCATTTCGTGGACGGAGGGAGTATAATTTAAAATTTTAAAGTGATTATATTTCTCTCTCTATATTCTTTCATTTTTTCCCCCTCTCTCCTTATTCACTCCACGTTATTATATTATCTATATATTGATCTCTCTCCACAAAATTTATCATGTTCTCTTCTCTTTTGATAAAAAGAACAAATAAAACATCAAATTTGTTCGTTGGATTACTTTATCAAACATAACATAAAAATATGTAAATAAAAACTTATAATTAAAAAATATGATGCACTATTATCAACAAACGTTGAGACGATATTATAAAAATATTTATTAATTTTAATTTTATAGAAAATAATAATCAAATATCAAAGAACTATCTCAAATTTGAGATAGAGTAGATAATATTTTGAACTATATAAATTTTAAAGTTTAAAAAAAAATACCAAAATTTGTTAAGTTTGTGTTATGTATAATCTTTAATATACAAGGTTTAGGTTCTTTTTTATATTCTCCTTTCTTTGAACTTATTTGAACCATTTTATTTTACTCTCTTTCTTTCTTAAGATATTTATAATATTAGAAAAATAAAAAAATATCATTATAATATTTTTTTCTAAGATTTGACATAAAGTATATACATCTTTATATAATACTATAAAAGATGAGTTATTTTATTTTGTTTTCGTTTGTTGGTGAAAAAATAATTAAATATCTTTTTTTTTTCTTGCAAAAAAACTTACATGATTGTTTGATTATAATTATTTTAATTTAATGCAATTAAGGAGAAGAAAATTTCAATATGAATTTGTAAAAAAATAGTTATTTATCTTAAAATTAGAATTTAAAATGTAATATAGATTTATTTAATAATATGTACAAATTGTTTATTTGTTTGTATAAACATATTTGTTGTTATATTTTGTTTTTATATTATTCGTATTTTTTCTATTTTTGTAATTATTTTTTTTGGCTATTTAAATATGAACTTTTAATAATAATGCATTTCGTACTTTTAAGAGCCCAAAATTATTATATGACGTCTATTAATATTGTTATTGATAGTTTTAGTGTTATTTGCTCAAAATGAGATTCACTTAAATTATATGCTTTATAATCAGTAAATTTAATTATTATACAATACTCATCAAATTTAATACTTATACTCCTACTCATTAATTTGATAACTTATCAAATACTAATATTTAAATTAACAGAATTTTTTTGTTATTAATTAATTTAACTCATAAGTAATACTCCCTTCGTCCCACTCCAATAGGCTCACTTCTTTTGGGCACGGAGATTAAGAAACTTACTTTTCAGGAGTAAGTGGCGTGGTTTACACCAATTAAGTACATTTTCTTTACTGAAAATGAAAAAAGAGTCTATTAGAGTGAGACGTCTCAAAAAGGAAAATGAACCCATTAGAGTGGGACGGAGGGAGTAATATATTTATATAAATTAAAATTTTAAAAATAAATAAATATATCGTGGCCCATGCATCGCACGGGAGGATGTGCTAGTATCGCTAAAACTGTAATTCACCCCTTAGTTTGACACAAATTTTATTTTGGAAAAATCTGATTCTAAAAATTTAAGTTCGTGTGTTTAATTAGTTTTTATCAAATATAAAAAGTAATAAAAATCCTAAAAGATAATGAAAATAATAGGATTCTTATTCATAATCATCCCCATCTATTATTATTATTATTATTAGTAGAATGAAATAGAAAACCATTACCACTACTACTTAGTGTTGTCCAGGGCTAATCGAAATTGGGTGAACCAACTCTAAATTGATCTGTAGTCAACTGTCCGGGTCGCAAACTATTGACCATGAGCCGAAATTAGAACCAGACACAATCCAGATTAAGGACCTGAATTTTCTGAACCTTGAATTGTTGGGTTAAACTGTCAATTTAGTTAACCATCAATGTATAATTTTAAGCTTAGACTTGTATTTTGAAGATTGTAAGTCGTACATGTTTACTTTGAAGTTGGAGTTGGTCTACTGTGAGACTGAGTGTATGAGTGAGAGGGGTTGGGGTGGTTCTGGGCGCGGGTCGTGAATCGCGAACTTTTTACTTAAATAACTGTATTTTCTTAGATAAATACAAAAAGAAGGTTGTGGGTTCAATGGTTAAGTATCACTTTCATCTTACATTCACTTAAGTTCAAAACCCAGTTGTAGAGAATAAAGATATAAAACATATTGAAGAAGAAGAAGTAGGAAGGTGTATTTATATTGGAGAAAAGAGTACATATTTATATGTAAGAGAACTATCACAACTAGGAACACTAAACCAATGTGGGATACTAATTACTATTCATAACACTCCCCCTCAAGCTGGAGCATATATGTTAATCATATCCAGCTTGATACACAACTCAGAGAAACGCTTGCCTCCCAACGGTTTAGTGAAGATATCAGCAATTTGATCTGACGAAGAAGTGAACGGAGTAGAAATAGTTTGGTTCAATACACACTCACGAATGAAATGGCAGTCAACCTCAATATGTTTAGTCCGTTCATGAAAAACTGGATTGTTAGCAATGTAAATAGCTGCTTGGTTATCACAGTGCATGGGTAACGGTTCATTGAAAGTGAATCCTAATTCCCCAAGCAGATTCTTCACACCAATCATCTCAGTTGCAGTATGAGCCATAGCTCTATACTCAGCCTCGGCTGAAGATCTAGCAACTGTTTGTTGTTTCTTGCTTCTCCAAGTTATCAAATTTCCACCCAAGTAAGTACAGTATCCAGATGTCGATTTCCGATCAATTTTAGAGCCAGCATAATCAGCATCAGAGTACCCTTCAATTTTTAGATGACCATTTTTTTTAAAGAACAATCCTTTTCCCGGAGATTTCTTGATATATCGAAGAATTCGAATAGCAGCTTCCCAATGAACTTGTTTAGGCTTATCCAAGAAACGACTAACCAAACCAACCGCAAAAGAAATATCAGGCCGTGTCACTGTCAAGTAGATAAGTTTCCCAACAAGACGTCTGTACTTAGCTTTGTCCTCCAAGAAATCTTCACTCTCATCCCAGACATTCGGGTCAATATCCATAGGAGTATCAACCGGCTTCGTTCCCAACAACCCGGTTTCTTTAAGTAAATCAGTAGCATACTTCTGCTGAGACAGAGAAATTCCATACTTGCTGTGAGCAATTTCAATTCCCAAGAAGTACTTGGGACGTCCCAAATCCTTAATAACGAATTGTTCTTGCAAGTATGTCTTTGTATCAGCAATTCCTTGTACATCACTCCCAGATATAAGGATGTCATCGACATAGACAACGAGAATGACAATTCCAGAGGCTTGATGGCGCACAAAAACAGAGTGGTCAGACTTGCATTGCTTAAACCCAATTTTGCTGAGAACACTACTAAACTTGTCAAACCATGCCTTCGGACTTTGCTTAAGACCATAAATAGCCTTCTTAAGACAACACACCTTAGTAGAATCCTCCCCCTGAGCAACATACCCGGGAGGTTGCTCCATATAAACAGTTGGAGATATATCGCCATAGAGAAAAGCATTCTTCACATCAAGCTGATACATAGGCCAAGAAAGATTAACAGCCAAGGAGAACAAGATGCGAATGGAGTTCAAGCGAGCGGTGGGAGAGAATGTCTCAAAGTAATCCACACCATAAGTCTGTGTAAAACCTTTTGCTACAAGGCGGGCTTTGTACCGATCAATGGTACCATCAGCAAGAAACTTGATAGTGAACACCCAACGACAAGAAACAATAACAGCAGAAACGGGAGCAGTTGCTAGAACCCAAGTGCCACGAGATAAAAGGGCACACATCTCCTCATCCATAGCAGCCTTCCAATGCGGATGTTTGAGTGCGTCAAGGTAAGAAGTTGGAATAACTGTAGAGAAAAGGGAAAGAGCAAAAGACCGAAAAGAAAGACTCAAACAGGCAAAAGAGACATAGTTAGACATTGGATGGCGAGTGGTACAAGTACGTTTACCTTTGCGTATAGCGATAGGTAAGTCATCTGTGTTAGCAGGTTGGTCATCCTCAGAATCTGCAGAAGAAGATAACTCGGGTGGAGAACATGAGGCCGGTTCAGCAACAGTCTCTGGAACTGGTGCGGGACGAGGACGACGGGTATACACTTGTAAGGGTTGAGTAGGAGGAGAAACTATCGCCGGTATAGGCAAAGGAGCAGAGTGTAACTTATTTTGAGAAGTAGTGCTAGTATGAGGAAAAAATGGAAGAGATTCAAAGAAGGTGACATCGGCACAGACATAGTGACGTTTGGTAAGAGGGTCAAGACATCTATACCCTTTCTGTGTTCTAGAATACCCGAGAAAAACACACTTAATAGAACGAGGAGATAACTTATCTAACCCAGGACTTAGATCATGAACAAAACAAACACACCCAAAAATGCGAGGAGGGACAGGGTAAAGAGGTTTGTCAGGATGAAGATACGAAAAAGGAATATCTCCATGAAGCACACTAGAAGGCATTCTATTAATGAGAAAACATGCCGTAAGAACAGCATCACCCCATAACCACTTAGGAACCCGCATATGAGACATAAGAGTACGAGCAACATCCAAAATATGACGGTGTTTTCGTTCTGCAACTCCATTTTGTTGGGAAGTATGTGAGCAGGAAGTTTGATGAATTATGCCACGAGAATCACAAAAAGATGAAATAGATTTTTGAGTGAATTCAAGAGCATTATCAGTGCGAAGAATACGCAAATCGACAGAATATTGAGTTTTTATTTCATGATAAAAAGAGTTTAGTATAGCAGGGACTCCAGTTCTCTGTTTGAGCAAATACACCCATGTCATACGCGAATAATCATCAACCAAGACCATAAAATATCTGAAACCCCCTCTAGACTCAACTCGACTCTGACCCCAAACATCACAATGAACAAGCTCAAAAGCAAAAGAACTACGTTTATCAATTCTAGAAGGAAAAGATGTGCGATGGTGCTTGCCCAACTCACAAGACTCACATTGAAATTCAACAGACGAAGTAGGAATTAAACTGCGAAGACTAGACGGCGACGGATGACCAAGGCGACAATGCCACTGATATGGAGTCACGGTGGCAGAGAGAGCACGCGAAGGTGCAGGAATACCAGAATCCAAGTAGTAAACCCCGTCATGCTCATGTCCTCCACCAATCGTCTTCTTCGTCTGCAGGTCCTGAAAGGTAACAAAGGTAGGAAAAAAAGTGACAGAGCAATTGTGAGTTTTGGTAAGTTGACTAACCGATAATAAGCTAACGGGAAATTTAGAAGCAAACATGACATTGTTAAGAGTTAATTGAGGAGTAGGACGGACAACACCACTCCCCGTCACCGAAGAATAGGTGCCATCAGCGACACGGACAGAAGGTAAGGATGAATGAGTAAAAGATGTCAAAAGAGATTTAGTACCAGTAATATGGACAGAGGCACCAGAATCTACCAACCAAGACCTACCATGAGACACTGCAAACGCACCTGCGGAAGCAACTATAGGAGAGGCTGCACTAGTAGATGGAGCAGTACCAGATGACAAATTGATGGATTGGATCAGTTTGTCGTATTGAGCCCGTGAGAGCGAGACCGTATCATCACTGGAGGAAGACTGAGGATCAGGAACAACTATATGAGCCCGACCTGGTTTGCCAAAGGTTTTCCAACAATTTTCAGAAGTGTGATTGGTTCGGTGGCAATACTCACAATAACGATCAGAACCGCGACCTCGGCCACGACCTCGTTCACCACTACGGCCACGACCACGACCACCGTAAGAACTTTGACCGTGAGCATAATTTTGATTCTGAATAGCCTGGCTGGAGGGCGAAAAAGAGGCACTAACATGAGAATTCTGACCGCGAGCAGCCATGGCAGAAGAATTAGGTGAAGTAGCATCATCGGTACGACCAGTGGAAACCCGCAACACAAGAGATAAGGCATTGGATAATGATGGAACATTATCACTTGATAACAGGCTGTCACGAACTGGTCGGAGATCAGCATCCAAACCTGATAAGAATTTGGCAACCATGAACTCTTCCCACTGTGTGGCCCGCTGAGTGACGGAACAGGATAGTGGATGATAAACAAGAATTTCATCAGCAAGTCCTTTGAGTGTAGAGAAATAGTCATTAACTGATTGGCCAGACTGAGTATGAGAGAAAAGTTTCTCATATAACTCGAAGACACGAGATACGTTCTTGTCATTGGAATACATCTGCCGTAATGTATCCCACATGTCCTTAGCAGTTTCTAAGAACATGATATTCTTACTAACAGAGTCTTCAAGACTATTCAAAAGCCAAGTCATGACAGCACAATCGTCGGCACTCCAGGCATCATATTTGAGATCCGTAGAAGCAACTGGATCACTTAGAACATGTGTTTTCTTTTTCTGAGAGCCTAAGAACAATAGAAAGGCACGAGACCAGAGAAGATAATTGGAACCATTCAATTTTATGGTGGTTCCTAGGGCAGCGGATTTTGAATCAGACATGATGTAAAAGGATTAGAAAACTGAAACCCTATATAGAGAATAGACAGCAACGGTGGCTGAAAAACAAAATCTAGAGAGGGAGGCTGTGCGACGGGGAGACCCGAGCAGCAATAGTAGTGCCAGCCGGAGAGAAGGACGGCCGGAGAGATGAAGGAAAACAAAGAAAAAAAATTTTCTGATGTGGAAGATCAGACAATGCTGCAACCACAGAGCATACTTATAGGAATAGAGAAAAAAAAAACTATTCATAAATACGTAAAGTACTATTCATACATACGTACAGTACTATTCATAAATACGTACAGTAGAAAAAATTTATCAGGTATCTAACATGCTCTGATACCATGTAGAGAATAAAGATATAAAACATATTGAAGAAGAAGAAGTAGGAAGGTGTATTTATATTGGAGAAAAGAGTACAT
This sequence comes from Salvia miltiorrhiza, assembly GCF_028751815.1. NCBI lineage: Eukaryota > Viridiplantae > Streptophyta > Magnoliopsida > Lamiales > Lamiaceae > Salvia > Salvia miltiorrhiza. The sequence continues at coordinate 52,141,966 of NC_080389.1, forward strand.
ATTTATATGTAAGAGAACTATCACAACTAGGAACACTAAACCAATGTGGGATACTAATTACTATTCATAACACCAGTAATTGCGTTTTCGTTATTTTTTTTATTTTTTCGCTTTTCTTCTTTCTTTTCAACATATTTTCTTTTTATTATTTCATTTAATTCTGCATTTTTTCAAACATTACTTTTCTTCATATCAATAATTACTTTTTCTGCAGTTTCTTTATTTTTTATATATTTTTTGTTTTTTGTTTTTGTTTTTTTCAGCATTTATTTTTCTATTTTCCCATATGTTTCTGCTTTTTTTTTAAAAAAAAAAAATACATTTCTTCATATTATTGATCAAATAATTAAAAATATAAGTTCTCGTGTGTAAAAATAATAATTATCGTGAAAAATATATTCCCTCCGTCCACGAAAAAACTTCCTAGAAGGGAGTGACACGCGTTTTAAGAAAAAGATTGTTAAGTGTATTGAGGGTGGGGAAAAAGTTGTTGAATGTATTGGGAGTGGTGAAAATGTGTTATAATTAATATTGAGAGTTGTGAAAAAGTGAAAGTAAGTAGTTATAAGTGGTGGGGTATATATATAGGATGAAGTTCTATGGAGACCACTTCTTATATAGAGAATGAAGACCAAATCTTGTGAGTCAATCTTGCTTAATCTAACGGTGATCATTCGTCCATTAATTATTGTAATTTTTCCATATTTATTTATTTCCCTAATTACAACTAATCAAATCTTTTATTAATGCTCAAATCTCTCCCTCACTGATCCGTCTCTCTCTCCAAACTCACGCTCTCTCTCTATCTCCCACACGTTCGTAGAAAATACTAATGAACATACTAATGTTCGTTGATATGTTCGTAGAAAAACAAACGAACATACTAATGTTCACATAGAAAATACTAATGAACGTACTAATGTCCGTTGCTATGTTCGTAGAAAAATGAATGAACATACTAATGTTCGATTATATATGCGTAGAAAAATAAATGAACATACTAATGTTCAGCTATTACGTTCATTGACGAATAATATCACATCAGAAAAGGAATGGAGTATTTCACGGGATTTCATAAACATACCAAATTAATTTAATATCATGGAATTTTATGGTCCCTTGATACAGATTCATCCAACGGACATGATGTGGTCTTTATTCTCCATCTAAGTGGGTGGTTGTCATGGAAGCTAACCCTATATATATACGGGATGAGATCCAATGTTCCACAATTTTATGTGTGCCACTATGTCCCATGCTTATATCTATTATTTTGAAAATATTTATTATAAAAATAAAATTTATTATGATACTATGAATTATATTTAATTTTTAGTTTAAAAAATTAGACCTATTATTTATCAACCTATTATTATCAACCAATTTTATGTGTGCCACTATGAATTTATCAACCTATTATTAGCTAATAAAAGTGAAATTAAATGATAAAAAATAATTATATATCCTAGATTGATGGAATAAACCCTAGTTAATAATCACAAAATTAAACTAAAGCATATAAAATAGAAATTGAAGAAAAAATATATAAAAAAATAAATAAAATTGAAAGTGGGACACAAAATGAGACATAAAGTGTGGGTTATCCACCAAAGAAAGTTGTTAGAATATGGATACTCTTTGTCTATTTGTCATTATATAGGCGGTGCATGTAGCATTAGGTACATGAAGAAGTGATACACATTCTGCAGAAGTGATAATTAAATTTATGGATAAACGCAAAACTCATAATTTAAGTGGAATTACACATTAGATATGCTTCTGCGTATTATGTTATCCCAAGAATTTAATCAACAGCATGTGCGTGGACTCTATATTCTTGAAGAATAATTATCAGATTGATCGAATGTCTTATCTTGGACGGGTTCTAATCAAGTTGGACTTCTACATGCTTCATCTAGCTATAAAGCGAAGAAAAGAACGAAATCCAGTTGCTGCTGCATCGATATTCTTTTGAGTTAACTGGTCAGATCATACATTGCAATTGAGTGTGATCTTGTTTAATCGATTTTCATTTTAATTGTGTTAGAGAGTGATTGTTTGGTTCGTGTGATTATGTTTTCAATTGTTTCACTAAGTAATTGGTGATATATTTGTGAGAGATTAAATGGTGAACGTTGGTGTTCACGCCTAGGAAGTTAGTTGTTGTTTAGCTTTTAATTGTTGGTGAAGTTTTGGCAAGGTATAGCTGGATGTAGTAAGAGGGAGTGTGTACGTAAGTCCATCTGTACTTACACTCGTAGTAAGTGAATCATTTTTTTTGGGCGAGGTGTTCAGATGTAGGTGTTTATCACCGAACTAGGTAATCATTCTCTTACGTATTGTTCTTTACTACTTTCGTTATATTATTCTTTTATTATATAAAATGAATAAATTTTTAAAAACTGCGCAACGGAGGACTCGAATCCATGACCTTAGATCTTGGGCATTAATTAATTACTGGCCCGCAATTAATTCCCATGCAAATAATTAATGTTTAACCTCCATTCAGTTGATATATATTATAATGGGACCAAGACTTGAACATAACAACATATATATACTATAGTAAGCGATGATAGACTTGTGGTTCTAACCTAGGTATCGCACCACTAATCAATGGCTTAGCCATGAACAAATCATTATGTGATTCGAGCAGATGAATATTTGATGGTGGCCTCCACTTGAAACCCTGAATAAGCCTCGCTAAAAGAATAGTTGTCATAGTAGAACCAAGCTTGACAGCGGGACAACCTCGTCTTCCACTGCCAAACGACAACATTCGTAATTCCGGATCATTAAGCTCTACTGCTTCATCTTCATCTGCAACTGCAAGGTGACGTTCCGGTTTAAACTTCAGAGGATCTTCCCAAATTCTAGGGTTCCGGCCTACACCCATGCGACTCAACATCACATGACTCCCTTTCGATATCATGTAGCCACCTACGATAGTATCCGCAGTCGACACATGTGGAAGGTTGAAAGCTGCCACGGGATGCAGTCTGAATGCCTCTTTAATGCAAGCCTTGCTATAATTCAGTTCACACAAATCTGATTCTTCAACTAGCCTTTTCCGACCAACAATATCATCCAACTCTTTGGTGGCTAATTCAAGAAGACGAGGTTCATTCATCATCTCTGCCAAGGCCCACTCAACTGCATTCGATGGATTGTCAACCGCTGCTGCTAGTATTTCCTATACATATATGATTCACAATCAATATTAGTTATACTCTTATTGGATGAGTGAACCCTTGTTAATTATGTTTTTATTATATTAAAGCATAATAAATTAAATTGAAGAAAACATAATTAAAAATTATAAAAAATTAAGAGTGGTACACGGTGGTACACACTAAATTGTGGGGCAGAGGGTTCCATCTGGTTTGGTGAAGCTTATTTTAAAGAGTTTATAAGCTCCAACAGCTTATAAGATGTTTCAAAAGTTTATAAGACATAATAAAAGCTTATAAATTATCAAAGTGTTTGGATAATTAAGCTTAATTATAATTAATTAGAAAAAAAAATTCTAGAGAGAGAAAATATTTTTTAGAGTGAGGAAATTGAAAAGAAATGAACTTAAAATGATATATGATAAAAATAACAAATTATAGTTGAAGAATATTTGTAGAATGATTGTTGTATATAAGATTATATTATGGAAAAACAATAAGTTGGGGTAGAAGAACTTATTTTTAAAGCTTATAATTAAGTTACATAAGAGCTTATTTTGTCAAATACTTACTCATAAACAGCTTATAAGTTCAACCAAACACCCTCTTAATTCAAGGCAAATGATACTATAATATATATTATTTTGTCATGCATGTTCCAAATTACTTACAATAACTTGAGCTTTGATCTCTTGAATCGACAACAACCGATCATTGTTGGAGTCTTTGAGGCTAATCAAAACATCAAGAATATCTTGATTGGTGTTTCTAACACCGTTTCTCCACATCTCAACCCTATTATGAATTATTGGTTCATGATATTTTCTCAAACACTCAAGGGCATTTGTGACAACCCTTTTATGACCATCCAAATCAAACCAGTGGCGGAGTCAAGCCCCGAGGCGTTGGGGGGGCAAAATATTTAAAATATCTAAAATAACTTATATAGATATAATATAATAAAATATTTTTACAAATCACAAAAATTCTCTATGATTACTAAAATGGAGTAATATGAACTCGTTGTAAAGTATTAATATATTTTTTTATATAATTAAGTAACAAGATAAAGACAATCTCTCATTCTATTTAGAAGCTGACTTTTTTATAATCTTTGTGACAAAAAAAAAAGAAAGTTATTTTTACAGTGTCATAGATATGTATATACTCTGTATTCCCAGTGTCCTCTCACAATAATTCAATAATTATGTGAATTTAGAATTTGGATAATATATATATATATATATATATATAATATTGATATTTATTTATTTTTTACAATAAAACTCGAAGAATATTCATGGGTGTAAAAAGAAGACCCACATACTACTATTAAAATTATGATAACAATAAACAAATAATTATGCCAAACGGAAAGCTAGAAAAGTAATATAAAAAAAAACTGTGAATTAGAACGAATTTAGAAAAAATTAACTTTTAAAATTCAGAGTTAATAATGATCCTTCAGTAAATTAATTAGATTATTGAATATACATTGGAGCTTCGCTTGGATAAGAAATTGAAGAAGTAAGACGAAATAAATATTTAAAATTAGGGGTGGGAATCGGGTCGGGTTCGGGTACCCTACCCGGAAAAATCGGGTACCCGAACCCGAAAATCGACCAAAACACCTACCCGATCCCGAACCCGATTTTGAAATCGGGTACCCTAATACCCGACTCGGGTACCCGAGTCGGGTATTCGGATACCCTAAATTACCCGACCAAGATGAATATGAAATACGCAGCAAGAAATTGAAAAATTCTTCTACCTATCACACCAACAGAGGAGAAACAATTTTCTCACTTGAAATCGGAAAATGAATCTATGAATTCATATAATACAGAGACTTCATCTACATCATAAATGGAGAAACATTTACCAAAAATTATGTTCCATTCATCCCTTTAAATTCTCTAACAAATCCTCTCTAACCACATTTATATGGAAATCGAAATCTTTATTAAAAAAAGAAGAAGAAGAAGAAGAAGAAGACGAAGAAGAAGCTCAGCGGTCGACGGTCGTCGGAGCTCGGAGGCGGCACAGCTGCTGTGGGGCGACAAGCTCAGCGACGGAACGAGGGCTCGACTGTGCGAGGGTCGCGGTGGGCGGTCGAGGAGAACGGCGACTGCGGGCGGGCGAGGGGCGCCGCTGGGTCGCCGGAGACGGGAACGACTTCTGGAGTGGGGGGCGGCCGGGCGGGAGATCGGAATTTGGGATTGGAATTTGGGGTTGGAAATGGGAACTTGGGAAATGGAATTTGGGGTTGGAAATGGGAACTTGGGAAATGGGAAATGGGACAGCTGTTTGCGTGTTTCATACTCCAGAACTAGGGAAGGGATTTCAATTAAAATATACTATTAAATAAATTATTCGGGTATTTCGGGTATACCCGATACCCGATTTTCTAACACCCTAAATACCCGATCCCGAACCCGAACCCGAATTTTTCGGGTATAGGGTACCCGATACCCGATACCCGATTTTTTCGGGTCGGGTAATTGGGTACCCGATACCCGATCCCGAACTTCCCAGCCCTATTTAAAATAAAGAAGAGTTTCAAAAGACCAATAAATTGTATTTTGTCAATAATATAAAAAATAGTTAGAATTTGTGTAAATTATGAATAATACTTTATTGGTGCAATTTTTGAATTGAATTTACTTGAATTTATCTATTTGAATGTAATTTACACGATTTTAGCCTTCTCTTGTTAGACATACACGTATGAGCCCTTCCATCCAACACCAAAAAATCATTTATTTTCTTTTATTTTTGCCCCTACTTTTCATAATTTTTGGTGGGGCAAACTTAAATATTTATGTAAAATTGAATATATATGGAGGCATAATATAACTCAATTGAGGGGGGGCAATTGCCCCACCATTTTATAGTGTAGCTCCGCCCTTGAATCAAACACCTCCAACAACGGAACACAATTGTGAGGTTGGCCCATTTCTCATTCCCTTCTCCCTTTTCTTTTTCTTTTTGGGTCTGGGCCAACTTCAGGGCCCAGAACCGAGCCCAATCTCTCATCCCAGCCCATTCCCCAAACCCTAGCCCACTCACCACTCAGATATACCCCTCCGCGTCCCCACTCTCTCTCTCATTTCCCACCTGCGCCGCTCCATCTCTAACCCTAAATTCTCTCTCTCTCTGACTCCTCGTTTCCTCCCCTCTTCCACCGCCCTCCTACCTTGATTTCTCCAGCGCCTTCAATGGTGCCTCATCCCACCGTTGTTTTTCCCTTCCTTTATATCTCTGATGCTTTCTCATGCCGGGAATACGGATTATCAAGGACTGAAAGGCTCTGCTATTCCTTTGTGAGTAACTCCTTGATAATACGGGATTCCCTGACGTGGGTGGAGGTATCACCGGGTATTCCTGACCATCGGAGCCCTGTTTGGTGGTTACCTGAGAAGATCTGAGCTGCCGGAGTTCTGACCTTGGCTCCTGCTGTTGGTGGCTCTGTTGAGATCTGTGAAGCTGCTCCATCGTCCATACCTCGCCGTTGATCATTCAGCTGCCGGAAGGGTTGCTGAGTTTAAAGGGGGAAAATCTGAGCCCCTGTGTCCCGAGGACACCTTTTCCCTCGACTGAAACCCTTCTCTGATTTCTTATCTCTTTTCTCTTTCATTTGTTCCTTTTACTCATTTTCTCTCTACTTGTGCAGATCTGGAGTACAGGTAATCGAAGGCAGAGTTGGAGCTGAAGATTGCATATCTGGAACGGAAGAGTGAAGACCTAAAGAAGAAGAAGAAGAAGAAGTGCCTGAGCACGAAGTGAGACGGACCGGAGGTTCGGGAAACAAGAGGAGTAATCCCGGCAAGGCGAAGATACCCAACAGTGGTATCAGAGCCACGGGGACCTTGCCGGGGCTCCCCCCGAACACATCCCTCTCACCCCGCCGCCCTTTGGCTGCGCCGACTCGCTCCCGATGAGCAAGGGTTGAGGTAGGTCCGGCTCTTCCTCCTGAAGAGTCCGGCTCTGGTAAAGCGGCTGTAACCTTAGCTCCTAGTTTTAGGCTTGGTCAAGGTGCTGCTTTTATTTTTTTGGTATCTTGCGATCCTGCTCTCTTGTTTGCTTCCGCTTGTTGTTTTTCTCTGCCTGTGTTCTTGTGTTATCTCCTGTAACCTCAAGAGCATTCAAAAGCTCACCGTTGGTCTAAGCTTACGGTCCAGTCCGTCTGAATTCACTTTAAAGTGTCTTCTCGTGCGTGGTAGCCTGGATAGCTTGACTGATACGAGGCTTACAGTAGAACACTTGTAACTTCTGCTGTGCTCTCTGTTTTCTCTCTGTATTCTTGTTCTCTTAAAGGTTAAATACCTTGAAAACTCTCTTGGATTGAGAGTTTCTGGACTCTGTTAAGTCCTGTTGGAACTTTTGGAGGGACCAGTGTGAATCCTTGCTCCACAGATCAATCTGTGCTGAGATCTGGGCTCTTCCCTGCTCCTGAACTCCATTTGTTTCCTCTTTAAGGTCCTGGTGACCTTTGCTGTGGAATCTCTTGCTCTGTGCTTGTGTGATCTCCTTTGCTTTCATCTGCATCAACATGAATAACATGCATGTAGTGCCATTTAATGGCAGGGACGATTTTCAGGATTGGAAAATCAAAATTGAGTGCATTCTGGTTAAAGAAAAGGTAAAAAAGGCCATAACCACAAAAATTGATGAGGCTGTTACTGATGTTAAATTACAAGAAATGAATGATAGTGCTAGGGCCACTATCTTGTTAAACTTGTGCAGTTCTGTGGTCAGAAAAGTGTCTCATCATGCTTGTGCAAAAGATTTGTGGGATGATTTAAATGCTATATATGCTGCTTCTTCTGAAGTGTCAACATGGTCTTTGCAAAACCAATTCATGTCTTTTCAAATGGATCCCTCTAAGGATGTAGATACCAACATGGAAAATTTTAATAAACTTTTGCATGACCTGAAACTTGCTGGAGATGATTCTATAGAAAAATATGCCCCCCAAATTCTTTTAAACTCTATATCTGAGCCCTTTTCTGAAGTAAAGTCAGCCCTGAAATATGGTGGTTCAAAAGTCACCTGTGAGATGATCACCAATGGCCTTAAGTCTAAGGAGAGTGAACTAAATTTGGTTAAGTCAAAACCTCTGCATGGTGAAATCCTTTATGTGAATAAGAACCAACCCCAGAACTTCAATAGGGGTCAGAACCTTGATAGGTCTAAGGATATGAGACCTTATAATCAAAATTCTGAGTATAGAGGTCAAAACCAGAACCAAAACTCTGATCAAAAGCCTAGGAAGGTCTGCTGGAACTGTGGAAAACCAGGTCATTTCATTAACAGATGTAAACTCCCTAAGCAGAAAAAGCAACCTACTCCTGAAGAGCCTGGTCAGAATGCCAATAATGTGTTTGAGGATGATTGTGTTTACATGATGCATGACCATGATTTTCAGTTTATCAGTTACTCAAATGCTATTTCAAAAACTATGAGTTCCAGTGAATGGCTCATTGATTCTGGCTGTACTTTTCATGTCACTCCCCATGAGCATATGTTTCTTAACCTACAACCTGTCAAGTCTGGTCATGTTGCATTAGCTGATGGTCAGAGTTGTGAAATTGTTGGAAATGGTGATGTATGTTTGAGATTTGAAAATGGAAAATGTCTCACTTTGACTAATGTCAGATATGTTCCCAACTTAAAGTTCAGTTTGTTATCTGTGTCACAAATTGCTGATAATAGGGTAACTGGATCTGTTGATCATCTGAGTTTTCAATTCAAGCAAGATTCTGAGCATGTTTTTTCTGCACTTAGAAAGGGAAATTTGTATGCTGTGCATGCTGAATCTGTGCCTTTACAAGTTGCTAATATGGTTCATGATGATAAGTCTGCACTTTGGCATGCTAGACTAGGTCATTTAAGCAATAAGGGCATGGATATCCTGAAAAAGGCTGGTGTTTTTGGAAATGACAAGATATCAGACATCCCATTTTGTGAACCTTGCATTCTAGGAAAACATCACAAGTCTGCATTCCCTATTTCTGTTCCCTATCCTAGAAAGCATGTAAGCACTGAAATCCTTGAGTATCTGCATGCTGATGTCTGGGGCCCTGCAAAGGTGCCCACTCATGGTGGCAATGTGTATTTCTTGTCTGTGATTGATGATTTTTCTAGGAAAACTTGGGTGTTTCTTATGAAAAACAAATCTGATGTGTTTGATAAATTGTCTAAATGGGCTGTTCAGATTCAAAACCAAACCAGAAAAAGCATCAAATGCATTAGAACTGACAATGGTCTTGAGTTTTGTAATCATTCCATGGATAAATGGTGTTCTGAGTTAGGCATCATTAGGCATAAGTCAGTTCCATACACACCACAACAAAATGGAGTAGTTGAGAGAATGAATAGAACTCTCCTTGAGAGAGTTAGGAGCCTCCTTGTTGCATCTGGTCTTTCAAAACATTTCTGGGGTGAAGCTCTTATGACTGCAGTCTATCTGATCAATAGATCCCCATCTGTGCCTTTGCTTGGAAAGCTTCCTGAGTCTGTGTTTTGGGATAAACCTGTATGCATGAAAAACTTGAGAGTCTTTGGTTGTGCTGCTTATGTGCATCAAAGTGTTGATAAACTGGAACCAAGGGCAAAGAAGTGTATTTTCTTAGGATACCCTGAAGGAGTTAAGGGATATAGATTATGGGATAGGTCTGTGCCTGGGTTTAAAACATGTGTCAGCAGAGATGTCTCTTTTAATGAACTAAGTTTTCCTTGTTTATTGAATTCCTCACAATCTGCTGCTCCAAGTGAGGTGGAGAACATAAATGCTTATGATGCTGCTAGATATGAGTTCATGTTTACTCCTGTGATTCCTGTTGAGGTGGAACCCGAGCCAAATCCTGATCCTACTCCTCCCCTTGATCCTGCAATTCCTGAACCTATTGTGAATGAACATGATGTGCAAGAGCCTGCTCAAAATGATGTGACTGTGAATGATAATTTGAATGAATATCAACTTACTAGAGATAGAGAAAGGAGGCATGTTAGGCAGCCTGCTAGGTTTGATGATTACAACATGTCTATGTATGCCTTTAATGTGTTTAACAATGTGGATCAGACTGAACCATGTTCTTATTCTGAAGCTGTTAACTCTGATGAATCTGCTAAGTGGTTAACTGCTATGGAATCTGAAATGAACTCTCTGCATAATAACAATACATGGATTCTGGTTCCTAAACCTGCTGACTGCTCCATTATTGAATGCAAATGGTTGTTTAAAATTAAAAATGAGGCGGAAAATGTCAGGTATAAGGCTAGACTTGTTGCCAAAGGTTTTACACAGAAAGAGGGCATTGATTACAATGAAATATTTGCTCCTGTTGTGAAATTTACTACTGTGCGCATCATGCTTGCTCTCTGTGCTCATTTTAATTGGGAACTGAAACAAATGGATGTTACAACTGCCTTCTTGCATGGTGAACTGGAAAATGATATATATATGAAGCAGCCAGAGGGTTTTGTTGACCCAAACTTTCCTGATCATGTTTGCCTGCTCAAAAAGTCTTTATATGGTCTAAAGCAGTCACCTAGGCAATGGAACTTAAAATTTGATCAATGCATGAAAAGCATGAATTTTGTTAGGAGCAGTTTTGATCATTGTTTGTATCACTTGGGTGGTAAGTCCCCTGTGTTCTTGCTTTTGTATGTTGATGATATGCTTATTCTTGTTCCATGCTTGAAAACTATACAACATGTTCAAAAGTGCCTTTGTGAAATGTTTGACATGAAAGATTTAGGTGATGCCAAGAAAATCCTAGGCATGAGCATAGAAAGAGATAGGGATAACTGCACCCTTTTGCTGCATCAATCTGAGTATGTGATACAAGTCTTGCATAAGTTCAACATGTTTGATTGCAATCCTGTCAATGTGCCTCTTGGATCCCATTTTGAGCTTAGTAAGAAGCAATGTCCCACCTCTGACACTGACCTTGAAGAAATGAGAACCATTCCATATGCTAATGCTATAGGATCTGTTATGTACTTAATGATTAGCACTAGACCTGATATTGCTTATGCTGTCTCATGCTTGAGTAGATACATGTCAAATCCTGGTCTCCCTCACTGGGAAGCTGTGAAATGGCTTTTCAGATACCTTAAGTCTACTATGAAACATGGTCTGCTTTTCTCTAAGTCTAAAAATGGTGTGAAATGTGTGGGTTATGTAGATTCCAATTTTTCTAATGATAGAGATAGTAGGAAGTCTTCCACCTCATATGTGTTCACTTTGTGTGATGCTTGTATTAGTTGGAAATCCCAGTTACAAGGCATTGTGGCCATCTCTACTACTGAATCTGAATATATAGCTGCTACTGAAGCTGTGAAAGAAGCAATATGGTTGAATGGTGTGCTTTCTGAGTTAAACTTTGTTGATGACAAACCTGTGCTCTTTTCTGATAGTCAGTCTGCTATACAACTGTGCAAAAATCATGTCTTTCATGATAGAACTAAACATATTGATGTCAAGTATCATTTCATCAGAGATGTTGTAGAAAGAGGTGATGTCATTCTAAACAAGATCCCCTCTCAGTTCAATCCTGCAGATATGGGCACCAAGTGCCTACCAGTTGCAAAGCTGGAATCTTGCAAAAGGACTTTGAACATTGGGCCTGGATGATCCCTTTGTGTTTTTGTGACAAGTTCAGCCTTTGTGGCTGCTTGTTTTCTGCTCTTTCTGTTGTTGTTTGCTGCATGTGTTGAGTCTGTTCCTCTGCTTTGTCCTGTGTTTGCCTGCTCCGCATTTTTCTCTCTTACTCTATGTGTCTGGTTTGTTGAGAGTCCTGTTTGTTCTCTTGTCTCTGTGTCTTGTTCTTTTCTTTTCCCTTGTGTTCCTTGTGTGGATCTTTTGTGTGTGCATGCTGTGTCTTCAATGATAACCTTTTGGGTTTGAGAAATTGGTGATTACCCTGGGTTGGTCTCTGTGGTTTGAGATTAAGTTAAATATGCTTAATATTTCTCTCACCCTCTCTTGTCTTGACTTTGTGGCAGATAAGAGTAAAAATTGGGCTATGATGATAACTCCAACTCAATTGATGGCCCTTCCCTGGTGACAGAATGATCAATGTGCCAAAGGTGGATATGTGAGGTTGGCCCATTTCTCATTCCCTTCTCCCTTTTCTTTTTCTTTTTGGGTCTGGGCCAACTTCAGGGCCCAGAACCGAGCCCAATCTCTCATCCCAGCCCATTCCCCAAACCCTAGCCCACTCACCACTCAGATATACCCCTCCGCGTCCCCACTCTCTCTCTCATTTCCCACCTGCGCCGCTCCATCTCTAACCCTAAATCCTCTCTCTCTCTGACTCCTCGTTTCCTCCCCTCTTCCACCGCCCTCCTACCTTGATTTCTCCAGCGCCTTCAATGGTGCCTCATCCCACCGTTGTTTTTCCCTTCCTTTATATCTCTGATGTTTTCTCATGCCGGGAATACGGATTATCAAGGACTGAAAGGCTCTGCTATTCCTTTGTGAGTAACTCCTTGATAATACGGGATTCCCTGACGTGGGTGGAGGTATCACCGGGTATTCCTGACCATCGGAGCCCTGTTTGGTGGTTACCTGAGAAGATCTGAGCTGCCGGAGTTCTGACCTTGGCTCCTGCTGTTGGTGGCTCTGTTGAGATCTGTGAAGCTGCTCCATCGTCCATACCTCGCCGTTGATCATTCAGCTGCCGGAAGGGTTGCTGAGTTTAAAGGGGGAAAATCTGAGCCCCTGTGTCCCGAGGACACCTTTTCCGTCGACTGAAACCCTTCTCTGATTTCTTATCTCTTTTCTCTTTCATTTGTTCCTTTTACTCCTTTTCTCTCTACTTGTGCAGATCTGGAGTACAGGTAATCGAAGGCAGAGTTGGAGCTGAAGATTGCATATCTGGAACGGAAGAGTGAAGACCTAAAGAAGAAGAAGAAGAAGAAGTGCCTGAGCACGAAGTGAGACGGACCGGAGGTTCGGGAAACAAGATGAGTAATCCCGGCAAGGCGAAGATACCCAACAACAATCAGCAATAGCAAATCCATAGGTATAGGAGAGGATTGTGAACAATGCATCCATGTGTTGTCTCTCTTCGAATCCCGGGCCGCCGTCCTCCGTTCCCCGTCCGAGCAACCTATCTCCAAACATCAACTTCCGAATCATGCCGCCGCAGTAAAGCCGCGCCGCCTCTCTCACATTCACGGTCCCATTTTTCCGGCATTGGTTGCAGACATATCGAATGAGGTGGTCGGCCTCTTCACATCTCTTTGGATGGAGCCATTCATGAACAGCCGTTGCGAGCACCTCCGACACCATAACTCTCCTCATTTTCTTCCACTGATCGCCGGCAGGCGCAAGAACTGTCGACAGATAGCCGTTGCTCACTAGGCGGGCCGACATGATGTCTGGCCTCGACGCAAAAACGGCGTCGTGCTCCTTCAAGAACTGTCGAGCAAGCTCAGGAGAGGTGATGGTGACGGCGTTGACAACGCCGAGGCGAAAGCAGGCGATTTCGGTGTTGAGTCTTTGCATGTAGTTGTGCATCCACCGGAATGTTGGCTTGTTTATCATCATCTCTGGCAGGCAGCCGATGAGAGGGAAGCCGGCTGGCCCCGGTGGAAGAGGGTGTTTTGGTCTTTTTTTTATTCTTGTATTGGATATGTAGAAGATCATAGATAGGGCAAAACCTAATGTTACCAATAACAATTCAACTTCCATCGAAACACTTATTTTTTTCAATTAATTGGAAGAAGATTTGTGTTCCAAGAATGATATATTATTTAATTTGTAATTTATCAAGTATATATTTACAATGTGATTATTAGGGATTAGATATATATTTACGTACATAGGTGTATAGGTTGTTGGTGTAAGAACAAAACACATGAATTTCATGCATCGATATCATGTGGAACGAAAGTGACATATATCAACATTTATAGTTTTTGATGGAATACGTATTCATATACTATATATCAAACAAAATTAAAAATGCAAATATATTATTAGATTCATATATTTAATTATTTGATCCATCATACGATCTTACTTTTTTTCTTTAAATTAGTATAAAGAACGTACGTTGTACGTGTTATTAATGTTATTTTAATTGATAATCTATTATTTAAAAAAAATCTATTAATTCATTACTTTTATTAGATAATTTATTGGATGTATATATTTATTTATAAGCCTTATCAATAACCATAGATATGTATTCTTTATAGATTGGGTGACAAATATATGTATATCAAAATATATTTGTATTTTATAAATATAATAATAAATATATAAAAGGGTAAAATAAGTAATCCATAAATTGTGCCTTAGACTGCCTTAGACTCTTTTTCTATTAGTATAGATCGTAAAACATGTCTCAATTCACAAATTCTTCGCACTTAATATCCTAATCTCTTACCAGACAAACTCTATGTGCAATTTGACCAACGCCTTGTGGATGAAAATTGAACATTAAACCATTCAAACGTTTATATATCTATAGTTAAACCAAGCATGGGCATTTGGGCTCTTACGATATACTCCTTTCGTCTCAGCTTTTAATATCTACTCCCTCCGTCCACGAAACAAGTTCACAGTTGGTGTTCGGCACGAAGATTAAGAAAGCTGAAAAAAGTGGTATAAAGGTGGTGTAAAAGACTAAAAGGGTAGTGTTAATGTGTTATGATTACTTTTACTAATTTTTTCATTAGCTTAAAGGCATTGGACTTTGACAATTTTATTTCTTTTATTTCTCTATTTTTTTTTGTTTATTCCTTTTTTTGAACTATAATTTTTTTTTAATTATGCAAATCACATTTAGTAAGTCCAAATAAATCGAGAATTTTCTGCCCAAATTAATAAACTGAAAAGCATGCATATTAATGCTACTATTAATAAATGAATATGAATCGCATAATTATTTGTGCCCAATTAATAAACTGAAAAGCATGCATATTAATGGTACTATGAATAAATGAATGAGTCGCATATGCACAAATTGATAAACTGAAAAATTTTCAATTCCATTAACCATTTGGGAAAAAGTGCCACATTAGATTGATTTAATTAAACTGTGGCAGATCACACTTCACAAAAAGTGGCGCCACTTTTGCTAAATTAACTCCAAAACATTGGAGGGAAATTTCAAACTCTCAACTACCACTAAATGAAGACGGCGGCGGCGGCGAGCACAGGGGTCGGACTCCACTCTCACGAACGGCGACGGCTGCTCTTCCTCAAGGATGAGGCCACCAGACGCCAACCACGCGTCGTATACCTTTCACCTTCGTATTGAACAAAAATTGTAAAAGATCGCTTCTTCAACAGATCCAGGAGCCGGACCACTGAAAATGGGAGAATCAGTGGCCGGCGTCGCATCTATGAACGAATCGGTCTCCGGCACCATGGATTCAGTGGTCGGCGTCACATCTACAAATGAATCAGTATTCGGGACCATGGATTCAATGGGCGGCATCGTATCTACGAACGAATCGGTCTCCGGCACCATGGAGTAACTCTCCGGCGCCATGGAGACCGTTTCCATGGCGTTACTCTCCGACACCGCCAAACCATGAAGAAGATGGGCATACGAAATGAGGAGTTTTTCCATGGAGGGGAGGTCTGATCCACCATCGATTTGAACCGATTCGACCTCCCAATCCATAGAAGAAGTAAGCTGTGACATAGGTGAGGCGAAGAAGAAGGTCGAAAAAGATCGAAGATGAATCGGCGGAAGGGAGAAGAGTGGCTAGGGTTTCAGCCGCTGGATCTATTTTTAGCTATTTAGGGAATGAAATGTGAAGAAGCCCTAATTTCATATGGGCTGAAAATGGTAAAAAAAAAAAAAGGACACTTACTTTATCAAAATGACTTTGGCCCATTTAATTAAAAGGACACTTTGATTAATTAGATAATTAATGATAGAGTGTGGTGGGACCAATAGGTAAAGTGTAATAATTTTAAAAGTAAGGAAGGGTAAATATGTCCAAAAAGCAGAGTGTGAACTTGTTTTGTGGACAAAAAAAAAGAGGCAAGTGTGAACTTGTTTCGTGGACGGAGGGAGTATTTGATAATAGCACGAGTTTTAATAAAGTGATTGGGTGTTGCGAGTGGAATAAGGGTCCCACCTTTCATGTGAGAGTTAAAATAATTAAAGTGGAGTAAGGGTCACACCTACTTTTACTAAAACTATAAATGGATACCATGATGTCAGATGAATTAAAATGCATGAAAATATAAATACTAAAAATTGAGACGGAGAAAGTAAAATACTACTTATGCTTGTATCTTTTTCTAGGTCCTATAAGTGGATCTATTTTGTAATAGCTTAATTAACGTACACTTTGGCATAACATTTAGGTTGCATTGTAAAAATTATTTAACCTTTAAATTAAAAGTTACTACTAGAACATGTACATGTAATTAATGTTATTTTATTTGATATATTTAATTTTTTTAATTAGCAATTTGGTCTAGAGTGGATTTTGAAAATAGCCTATTTCTTTTAGTAAACTTAAAAATCACCCACTAAGATAAAAATTTTAAAAAAATACTCACACTTACCATTTTACCCCTTCAAACATCACCCTTTAAAAAAATCCCGCATATTTCACAACCCAGTGGAATTCACAACAAAAAAAAATTGATTGTGAATTCACAATCAGAATTTATTTTAGTTGTGAATTCAAGCAGTTGTGAATTTGAGTTTTAAAGTTTGAATTCACAACTAAAAACAATAGTTGTGAATTCACAACTAGCAATAGAGTTGGTTGTGAATTCAAGATTTAAAACTCGAATTCACAACTAACACTAGCAATTCAGCCGTGAATTCATCAAACTGGTTGTGAATTCGAGAATTCAACTCGAATTCACAACCAACCAGGATTTATTTTGGTTGTGAATTCAAGTAGTCGTGAATTGAATTTGAATTTTAAAGTTTGAATTTACAACCAAAACAACTAGTTGTGAGTTCGAGCTTTAAAACTCGAATTCACAACAATGATTTATTTTGGTTGTGAATTCAAGTAGGCGTAATTTTTGAATTTTAAAGTTTGAACTCAGAACCAAAACAACTAGTTGTGAATTCGAACTTTAAAACTCGAATTCACAAACATGATTTATTTTGATTGTGAATTCAAGTAGTCGTGAATTTGAATTTTAAAGTTTGAATTCACAACCAAATCAACTAGTTGTGAATTCGAGCTTTAAAACTCGAATTCACAACCAACACTAACGATTCAGCTATGAATTCATCTGATTGTGAATTCTAGTTTTAGTTGTGAATTCATAGATCTGGTCGTGAATTCAATAATATTAAGTTGTGAATTCGTAGATGTGGTCGTGAATTCATAGATCTTGGCCATGAGTTGTATGTGGCTGATCAGGTCCACTCCCATTACCAGGTGTGATCTGAACCACGTTGCTTCGGCCATTTATCAGTTCAACATTCTCAAAGTAGTAGCTTTTAAGTTGTGCTGGGACACACAATAGTCTCTTCGCTTTTAAGTTGTAGCTTCCCAAAGTTATATATATATATAGGGGGGCCGCTCCAATGAGACCCCCTAATTTTAGTGAGATCTAGGGCATGATCTGGTGCGTTTATTTTATCAATCCTATAGCTGATACTGTATCTGGAGGGAATTTTTTTTTTTCGCAGGGTTCGAATCCTGGAGGGAGCAGAATTTTTTAAATTTTATTATTCATCAGTATATACTGCATTGTTCATCAGTATATATGACCTTGTTCATCAGTATATATGTCTTATTCATTACGAATTTTTTTAATTTTATTTTTCATCAGTATATACATTTTGTTCGTTAGATATACATTTTGTTCATATATACTGATGAATAACAAAATTTAAAATATTCTGCTCCCTCCAGGATTCGAACCCTGCGAAAAAAAAATTTCCTCCAGATACAGTATCAGCCATAGGATTGATAAAATAAACGCACAAGATCGTGCCCCAGATCTCACTAAAATTAGGGGGTCTCATTGGAGCGGCCCCCTATATATATATATATATATATATATATAGGGGAGGGCTAGAATAAAAACACTCTTAAGTGTATAAAATATAAATGATTTTCAGCCCTTAGATCATCAAGATCTACGGTTGATTCATAACCCTTTTGGATGAATTCGTGGTCCTGGGTTCGAATCCCAAAGGTAGCAAAAATTTATTTTTCACAATTCGTAACCATGTTGGATGAATTCGTAACCCTGTTGGATAAAATTCGTACATTAAAAAACGTCTATATTTATATTTTAAGAAGTGTTTTTACCTAGGTTGCACGGGTGCGAGGGGGCGGGTGCGGGAGCGATACGATTCCAGTGCGGGGATACGGATTTTTCAAAAATGGTAGGGTGCGATTCGTGAAGGATACGCCTATGCTATATATATATATGACCATTCAAATAACTAAATCACAACATAATTCAAAGTTCAAAGATCCAATTAAATCAAACAAAAATTCAATAATCAAAGAAAAAGAAAATAGCAATTAAATGAATTGGCCCAACACTTAATTAAGTGAAATTCGGCCCAATGACTATGGCCCAACACCCAAACCCTAATTTCCCCCTTTTCAACCCACGCCTCCCTCCCTCCTCTCAAATCTCTCTCTCTCGGCTCTCGACACCAAACCAGCGCCAGATCTCGGCTCTCTCCTCAAATCTCTCAAATCTCGGCTCTCTCCTCACGCCAGATCCATCTCTCTCTCTCTCTCGCTCTCTCGGTTTCGCCGCCGCGGCTCCTCCTCCGACGAAGAACCGACAGTCGGCCCTCTCCTTCGCCCCCATCCTCCTCTGTATCTCCCTCGCCACAGCCGGATTCGTGAGATTGGCGCACCTGATTCGCGAATTCGATTTTTTTTTTTTTTTTGGGGGGGATTCGCCAGGTGGCGAATCCCGTGCGAATCGAGCGCGAATCGCGCCCGCACCCGCCCCCCGCGCGAATCGGATACTGCACGGGGGTGATTTCCGGCGAATCCGTGCATTCCAGGTTTTTACTGTAGCCCTCCCCTATATATATATATATATATATATATATATATATATATATATATATAGGGGTGGACTAGAATAAAAACACTCTTAAGTGTATAAAATATAAACGTTTCTTAATGTACAAATTTTATGTAGAACACGTATGAATTTATCCGACAGAGTTACGAATTACGAAAAATAAATTTTTGTTGCCTTTGGGATTTGAACTCAGGACCACAAATTCATCCAACAGGGTTACGAATCAACCGTAGATCTTGATGATCTAAGGGCTGAAAATCATTTATATTTTATACATTTAAGAGCACTCCCAGCAGAAATCCCAAAATTATACTCCTATATTCCTCCCTAAAGCTTCCCTATTTAATTTTAGGATCTCGATTTTATAAATGCATACACCAGATCTCCTATTTTCTACATAAAAATAATAATTATTTGTGGGCCCTACTAATTATAAGCTTAAAATAAATTTAGGGTGGGTGTAAATTTAAGATTGAATTTAGGTGGGTGTAAAATTTTTTGTGGGCCCCATCCGATTTAGGGGATCTACTGGATGCATTTTTTTTTATCTCATTTTCAATTGTTTTAGTCTAAATTTAGAGTTAATGATGCATTTAGGTGATCTGCTGGGAGTGCTCTAAGAGTGTTTTTATTCTAGCCCTCCCCTATATATATATATATATATATATATATATATATGTGGGCTAAAATAAGAGCATTTCTTAAGATATAAAATAAGAATCATTTTCATCCCTTAGATCATCAAGATCTACGGTTGATTCGTAATCCTGTTGGATGGATTTATGGTCCTGAGTTCGAATCTCAAAGGTAGCAAAAATTTAATTTTCACAATTCATATCTTTATACAGCGAATTAATACGTGTTCTACATAAAATTCATACATTCAAAATTGCTCTTATTTCTTATTTTAAGATATGCTCTCACGGTAGCCCACCCATATATATATATATATATATATATATATATATATAGGGTCAAGTTAAACAAAGAATGACCCTATGTATAGAGAAAAAAGATTAAATCTCATCCCTTAAAACCATTAAATCGTGTGGCTTAAACTGAATCTGCCTCCAAATTTTAATTAGCATAAAAATTATTCGAAATTAGATTTTAATTAGAATTAGGGTATTTAGGTAACTTTGCAAATTAGTAAAAACTGCAAATCCCTAAATCTACTCTCGTCTACCTCCTTTCCTCCCCCCATTTACTGCCCACCTACCCACAATCTCTAGACTCTAGGGTTCGATTGAGGTTCTGAGGAGACGAAGAGACGAGTCGCCGGACGTCGGACCCATGAGAGGGGCGCGCGACAGAGAAACATGCGGCGACAGCTCAGCATTACTGGGAGACAACGTCACTTAATTGCAGAGAGAGGGACGACGAAGATTTGCGGGTCTGCAACTCATCGGACCCCTCCACCCAAATCGATGAAGCAGCCGCGACCTTGGCTTCATTGGAGAGATGGGACAACATCACTGGAACATCTAAGCCACAGCGGCGCTGGAGAGCTTAGCAGCGGCGACCCCGCCGAAAATTCATGGCCAAGGCACCAGAGTGTGGAAGAGAAGAGAACCATTCTTCTATTTTGTGAATTTGTAACTGTACAGTTTGATTCCATTCTTTTATTTTTCTTTTTTTGTGAATTGTTATTGTTTCTCTTTTCAATGAATTCTGGGCGTAATGAGTCGTGGTGGACAATTTGCACAAGAAATTTCAGATTGAATGAGCAATTTTGGAATTTTGGAGATATTCATGCAAGTAAATTTGAATATATTTGTTCATTTAGATATTGTGTTCTGTTCATTTATAAATTGTGTTATGTTCATTTATGTTTTCGGGCGAATCGCTTTTATTTTCGTTTCTGTTATGAAATCTGCTTTTTTTCCCATTTTTTTAACATAAAATATTTTGAACATGCTTTAAAAATTTACGAACATCTAAATAAATTATTTGAATTTATCTTACTAACATAAAATATTTAACATAAAGCATTTCAAACAAGCTTAATAAAATTACGAACATCTAAACAAAAATATTCGAATTTTTTTTACTGATATAAAATATTTAACATTTGAACTTTTTGAACAAGTCGAAAACAATTACGAACACATTAATAATATGTTCGAATGGGTGAGGGGGCTGAATAAATTGGAGAGAGAAAGAAATGTGAAAGTTTCGTATAATTTGCAGAGATTAGCGTGAATGATATATTGAATATATCAGATATGGACGAAATTAAAATAAAAATAAAAAGATATGGCTGTATAAGATATTACCAAAAATTAAAGAGATAATTTAGGATATGCTAATCTTAATTCATAGTATTAATATAATTGTCCAATTACAAATATATCCTTTTCCCTATAATTATGGAATAAAATAAGCATAAAATTTGAACCCTTGGATTGACAGATTTGGATGCTCCAGATTAATTCTCTATTCTCTGCATATTTATCATTCTCTGTTTAACCTTCTCTCTCTCTCTCTCTATATATATATAAGGTTAGGCTAAAATAAGAACTAGATTTAAGATATAAACTAAGAACCATTATAAACCACAAGATCTTTAGAGATAGACGGTCATATTTCAATCTGATTATATGCCTATAATTTTTTATTTTTACATCAATGGGATACACATGTAATTTCAATTTCTTTGTAATTATTATTTCCACAATTAAAGAGATAGTTAAAGATTTGATACCACTATCTTCACGTAAACCCTATTACATCTGTAGCTTTCATAATCTCAGACGCAAACAAAGAATTAACCATTAAAAAAAGTATCAATCTGCACAAGAAATTTATCAAATTTCTCATTATTGCCGATGGAGAATGTAGGTATGCTATTATGTTTTTTACAGCAAGAAATTTCTCATTATATCACACATGTTATTCATGAGTATACACTAAAATAATCGCATACACTGAAATTTTCGCATTCTGATGCATCGTAATGCTGCTCTTTATGTGATATATGGTTTATTCGTACAATATATTGTTAGGTCTGGAGGGTCTCGAATAGGTGTATGGAGGGGGGAGGGGGGGAATACACCTATGGGCTATTTTTCTCCTCTAAAATAGATGGATCTCAAGATAGAGATCAAAACGAAACTTTACAAGTAAACTAAGACACCTGTTAACAGAAAGGAGTTTTGACCAAACAGGGTTGACGACTGATACTGAAAAACTCTTCAGTAAGGAGTTATCAGTTAAGTTACTGGAACTTAACTGATGCATGTAAAGGCTTCAGTCGAGTTTGCTAAAACAGAGATGATATCACTCTTCCTGACTATCAGAGGATAGATCAGTCAGACTGATATCATACGCAGTGGAAATAACTTCGTTTCGTAATAGCCTCGGTTGAGCACCTTGTTAGTCTTAGGTTTCTCTTTGCAGTTAATCAGAATTCAATTTATCAAATGAAAGAACACAAGTAAGAATGTAAAACTGAAAGTTGTAAATAACACAGAGACTTTTACGTGGTTCGAAAAACACTTCCTACATCCACGGTCGGTTGATCAAACCAACAATCCACTTCGCAAGTACTTAATTGGTGCACTGCAAACCGAACCGTGTGCTTGCCAGGTGCACACAACCGTACCACTGAAGATTCCACTCTTCAGTACCAACACTTCACTCGCGTTGGATTTCTCACTCCTAGCACGACCTTGCACTAGGATCTCACGGAGTCAGAGTACCTTCCTGAACTCCTTTACCACTCAAACACTCGATTCTATCTCTCAAAATGAGGTTTGAAAACTTGCCAACTATAGTTCAAAGAACAAGTTATTTGGAGCAAGTTTGACCTAGGCTTCTGGGTAAACAGAGGTTTGCCTAAGGTCTAAGAGAATGTCTGTAATCAGCAGTGACTGATTTTTGACTTTAGAATTCTCTTCTTCGATTCAAGCTTTGGGGAGATTAAGCTTTTGGCTGAGAAACTATTTTGGCAGAGTTTCAGCTTATGTCGTTGAATCGGTGAAAATTGAAGTGATCCTCGAGCGCTATTTATAGGAAAGGTCTTGAATAGATCCGTTGGTGGAGAACGTCTTCAAGATTTCTTCCGTTGGAGAGCTTTTCGAATTTGGGCTGAGGTTTCAATCTCTGAGGTTCCTTGTTTGGTGGGAACGACTATGTTGAAGAGCAGGAGATGTGACGTCTCTGATAAAGTAGCCACCAAATAGGAATGACCTCTGCAGAGATGGATGATCCTGAGATCTCTGCATTTAATGCGACTGTACTTGTGGAGTACGTGGCTTCCTTTGAACGTTGGAAGTTCTGTCCGAGGAAGAATGTTTAACTGATACTTGACTTTAGTATCAGTCCGCTGAGTCCATGCGGCACACATTAAGTAATCAGTTTCAAACTGATTCTTCAACTGATACTTCAGTTGGTATCTTCAGTCTTCAGTCCTTCGTCCTTCAGTCTTCAGAACCGCAAGCTAAACTAGAAACGAACTCTAACACTTGAGTTCAAACAGTTCTAGTCTATTACAATAAAGACCTATGGATTTCGGTATCATCAAAACAAGGATTAGGATATTCCACAAAGTTCCCAACATATGTGATAACGATTCATGCATAAATACATATTTATTCTCATCATTTAACGATTCAGGCCTTATCTGCATCGCTACTAGCTCAACTCAAGAGTTGGGCAGACGCAAATGAGCCTCAAACCTCAACATCTGCAAATGCAAAGGAAAGAATGTTCCAGACATTTTATGGTGCCAAACTACCCAAGGAAATTACCAAAGGTAGTGGCAAGCGTCTGAAGTCAACCTATGAGAAAGAGCTGGAGAAGGCCAAGAAACCAAAGAGACGTTATAGGAAATGTGGATTTTTGGTACGACATGATTCGCGCAATTGTGGAAAAGTAGTTGAGGACGACAACGAAGAGGAAAAGTAATGATATCTCAATTTGAGTTTTGACTTGTTATCTTGAGTTTGATAGTATGTTACATTCAAGATTTTTTTTTCTACTAGAAAGACTACTCAATAACCCAAATTTACTTATGCACATTCTCTAAATGATTAACACAATGCAATGGTATTAAAACTATCCAACAATATGATGATGATGGTTAACTTGGTTGTACACGATGAATAAAAAGTTTAACTTCAAATCTTACACATGTTGTGATAGAAAATATATACATGAAACTATTACAATTAATTTGTTTTCATATTCACGTTGGTTTGCAGGTTATTCATGCGTACACACTAAAATATTCGCGTCCATTGTAATATTCGCATTATGATACACCAGTATACTGTGCTAAGCCCAAATATTCACACAACATTGAATTATATTCACGCAGTTGCTTAATGTGTTATTGACGATTGCATTCAATTCACATACACGTAATGAAATTACGTGAGTCATGTTGAACAAAAATCCATGTTGGTCTTCATATAATATTCGTACTTACTTGCTAAATTTGTTCATATGTTAAATGCATAAAAATATATTATGATATTATGTAATATGGCAATCCACGGCTTCACTCCCATTTTTTGAGGATTTCATTTTTATTTGGAAAACTGAAATTATTCATACGCAATTTTCGATTCAGTGGAACTTATATATTTCGTTCATACATCAATTGATTAATATTCGTTAAAAAACAAGGTTTTAGAAAAAAGTTCATCAAGAGGGTTGAAAATGATGAAAATGTATTAAGGTTTAGAGAGCATAAACTAAAAGCATCCAACTACAAAACTATATAATGTATAACGAAAATGTCATTGTAATGTTAATCGTCAACGGTCTCCTCCTCAACCACCTATTCGAAATTGCGTGAGTCATGTTGAACAAAAATCCATGTTAAACTTTATATATAATAATATTCGTAATTACTTGCTAAATTTGTTCATATGTTAAATGCATAAAAATTCGTACAAACATTATATTATGATTTTATGTAATATGGCAATCCACGGCTTCACTCCCATTTTTTGAGGATTTCATTTTTATTTGGAAAACTGAAATTATTCATACGCAATTTTCAATTCAGTGGAACTTATATATTTCGTTCATACATCAATTGATTAATATTCGTTAAAAAACAAGGTTTTAGAAAAAAAGTTCATCAAGAGGGTTGAAAAGGCTGAAAATGTATTAAGGTTTAGAGAGCAGAAACTAAAAGCATCAAACTACAAAACTATATAATGTATAACGAAAATGTCATTGTAATGTTAATCGTCAACGGTCTCCTCCTCAACCACCTATTCGAAATTGCGTGAGTCATGTTGAACAAAAATACATGTTAAACTTCATATATAATAATATTCGTAATTACTTGCTAAATTTGTTCATATGTTAAATGCATAAAA
The DNA here is from genome assembly GCF_028751815.1 of Salvia miltiorrhiza. Classification (NCBI taxonomy): domain Eukaryota; kingdom Viridiplantae; phylum Streptophyta; class Magnoliopsida; order Lamiales; family Lamiaceae; genus Salvia; species Salvia miltiorrhiza. The sequence goes on from NC_080389.1 coordinate 52,167,483, forward strand.
ATTCGTACAAACATTAATTATATTATGATATTATGTAATATGGCAATCCACGGCTTCACTCCTATTTTTTGATGATTTCATTTTTATTTGGAAAACTGAAATTATTCATACGCAATTTTCAATTCAGTGGAACTTATATATTTCGTTCATACATCAATTGATTAATATTCGTTAAAAAACAAGGTTTTAGAAAAAAGTTCATCAAGAGGGTTGAAAATGATGAAAATGTATTAAGGTTTAGAGAGCAGAAACTAAAAGCATCCAACTACAAAACTATATAATGTATAACGAAAATGTCATTGTAATGTTAATCGTCAACGGTCTCCTCCTCAACCACCTATTCGAAATTGCGTGAGTCATGTTGAACAAAAATCCATGTTAAACTTTATATATAATAATATTCGTAATTACTTGCTAAATTTGTTCATATGTTAAATGCATAAAAATTCGTACAAACATTATATTATGATTTTATGTAATATGGCAATCCACGGCTTCACTCCCATTTTTTGAGGATTTCATTTTTATTTGGAAAACTGAAATTATTCATACGCAATTTTCAATTCAGTGGAACTTATATATTTCGTTCATACATCAATTGATTAATATTCGTTAAAAAACAAGGTTTTAGAAAAAAAGTTCATCAAGAGGGTTGAAAAGGCTGAAAATGTATTAAGGTTTAGAGAGCAGAAACTAAAAGCATCAAACTACAAAACTATATAATGTATAACGAAAATGTCATTGTAATGTTAATCGTCAACGGTCTCCTCTCAACCACCTATTCGAAATTGCGTGAGTCATGTTGAACAAAAATCCATGTTAAACTTCATATATAATAATATTCGTAATTACTTGCTAAATTTGTTCATATGTTAAATGCATAAAAATTCGTACAAACATTATATTATGATATTATGTAATATGGCAATCCACGGCTTCACTCCTATTTTTTGATGATTTCATTTTTATTTGGAAAACTGAAATTACTCATTCGCAATTGAACATATTTTCCCTTCTCAGCTAGAGGATCCTCTACGAACATCGAAACCAGATGACTTTCCGTAAGTTTTGTAAAACTGAAAAGCTTCTTCTTCAGAATTGGACAATTGACCCACAAAGGGCTTCAACGATTCATCGCAAACTGGTATAAATAAGTGGTCACCATTTTGTTCACCTTCATTGACAAAAAATAAATAAAAAATAACTACATTAGCAAACGAAACAGGTAAAAGTCTGCTGCATGAAGCGTTAGAAATCGTTAATGAATTAACTGAACATCTGTATGAATATTTTATCATAAGAAAATTTATTATGAAAAGGGATAATTGCGTGAAAATACACAAACTTTGCCAAAAATTCATATTTGACGCGAAGTTATGATTTTATATTTTAATACACCAACTTTCGTTGTTGTCCAAATTTGACACGACTTAATTCTTAAAAATTCAAAAAATAACCCCTTTTTGTAAATAATTATACAAAGACCCACTTATGTTATTATTTGGGACATTTAAATCAAAACAAGATATTTCCTTATGATGTTTTCTTTTAATCTTTGATCCGCGCCTAAAATGGTTTAAAAGAAAACATCATAAGGAAATATCTTGTTTTGGTTTAAATGTCCCAAATTATAACGTAAGTGGGTCTTTGTATAATTATTTACAAAAATGGGTTGTTTTTTGAATTTTTAAGAATTAAGTTGTGTCAAATTTGGACAACAACGAAAGTTGGTGTATTAAAATGTAAAATCCTAACTTCACGTCAAATATGGATTTTTGGCAAAGTATGTGTATTTAGATGCAATTTTCCCTTATGAAAAGTATATCATGAATATTTGATCATGAAAACAATTAAACCTTCTATAATATTAATTGCCTCAATACGTATTACACGTATACTTAAAATCACATAATATACTAACATATTAATCAAAAAATAACTTCAAATTATGAATGAATCAAATTATATTCCCTGCATGAATAAATACAAGTACATTAATGAACTTAAACTCAAAACAGATTATTAATGAAATAATCAAGAAAATACATGAAATAATCGTATTTGCTATTACTATTTGAAAAAGAACAAAAAAACCATTGATATTAAGGTATAGAATTTCAGAAGTATATTATTATATATAATTATACAACTTCATTTTTCAATATCATAATCGCATACATCAACCAATCAAAAAAAAAAAAAAACTATGACGTTACGACTATACCTGGATTCGCCATTAAAAAGTGATGTTGGAGAGATTCAAGGCAGCTACTATAGCGTGAAGTGGATGAATTCTCTTAGGTTTTGGGGCTCTGTTAGAAGACGTGAGCAATTATGGATGATTGAAAAGATATGGACTGTTGTAGGGTTTAAACGTGATCCCACAAATTGTGGGAAGATATTAATTAATGGGATTGTAATTACATTGTTAACCTTATACCATATTCGCTGAATAAATATTAAAATCGCCAAAAGAATTGCTAACCGTTTAAATTAATGAGATTAAGGGTTAAGATTGAGTCTTATTTTATAGGTTAAGAGTGAGTCTTATTTTAGCGCAACCCTATATATATAGGGATGGACCTATGAATTTAATAATTAATACTCCATTCGTTCTATAAGAGTGTATCATATTATCCATTTTTGTTCGTCCCATAAGAGTATATCACTTCTATTTTTGGATGTGTCTCAGTTTCTCCTTTTAACCACAATCACTCATTTCTACATAACCCTACAACCAATTCAACCACAACCACTCATTTCAACTCAACACTTTATCTACTAACTTTTTTCTTAAAACTCGCACCATCTCTTATGTGATACACTCTTAGGGGACGGAGGTAGTATATTTTTATAGTATTTTAATATCTAATATTCAATATATTCTTCTAAATATATAATATACTCCCTTCGTCCCATGAAGCTTGAGAAACTTCTTTTCGGCACGGGTTTTAAGAAATTGGTATTTTGTGTGTTAAGTATGGTAGGTGAAAAAATGAAAAGGTGAATAAAGAGATTTTTTTTTGTCATATAAGGAAATTGCTCAAACTTCACGGGACGGAGGGATCGAGGGAGTATAATTTACACCAATTACCCTTAAAATTAAATATGTAACAAAGATATAATAGACAATCTATATTTCGTGCCCAATATATTTTTAGATATTAGAACCGTTCACCTATTTACCGTAGGCACGCATACAAGTATAATGTGTCCATCATTGATGTGACAATTTTAGTTGAAGTAAAATATATTAGTTTTGTTTCCTACATGGCATTGTCAAATTAGTTATGAACATGTTCGCTATTTTCTCCGCAAATGTACGGGTGCAATTGTGTATAGCGGTAAACAAGGTCGAATCCACAGAGACTAATTTAACCAAAGCCTATCCTAGATTATTATTCCACTATCTGGACAAACGAAATTGAAAGTTTTGTTTTTAAAACTAAATAAATAAACAACAGGAAAGAAAATAAATCAAGCTATGAAAATACGGAGAAACAGATAAGACAAGATTTCCCAAGGCAAAGGTTTCAACAGATTTTCCTAACTAACATGTTCAATTCAATTAATAAGATGATTCCTAAGGCAATCTCAAAACTAGTTCATACCCACCGTTGATTACATGCAAGGCTACCGTCCCCGGATCGCACTTCCAACATGCAACTCCTAAAAGCTCATAGGATTAACGCCTCACAAATATCAATTCCCTTTAGAATTAAATATATGTGTTCTATGTTCTTAGTTCAGGTAATAATTATCATCTCCCGATCTCAAATTAAAACCTATGATTATGCTAAATTGGTGGCCAATCAATAAAGCAAACAATTGTAACAAGAACATAAAAAGGAAAAACAATCTCAATTAATTGAATCAAACAGTCAGAAATTCAAATCATGTCTACTCCCTAAACCCTGGGAAAAGGGATTATAGCCACACATAGACATATGAACTAGAATATAATTCTCAATCAAATAAATAAACATCCAACAAGAAAAACCGTATTGAAATCGAGAATCTTCAATCTTGTTCTTGCTCCGTTCTCCGTCTCTCACAGCTCTCAGGAAAAGTAAAAAATGATACAAGCTGATAAAAGTTGCAGAGAATAAGTTCTTGGGAAGTATTTATATGCCCTAGGTCTGTAGCTCTCAAAAATACCCAAAATCGCTAAAAAAAATGAATTTTGGGCGGAAATACGGCGACTCGCGCGGCCACGTCGCGCGGCTGCATGGCTGGCCCGCGTGACGAAACAGAACTCCTGACAGCTTTGCGCAGTGATTTTGTTTTGGCTCGTTCTCTCTCGTCCGAACTCCGATTTATGATCCGTTTGCGCTCACGAACTCCTCTCGAGACGAACTAAAACTTGTATTTCAACCAATTCTTCCAAATTCTGCTTCATTATTTCTGAAAATTCGTTCAAACACAAGCAAGTAACAAGTTCTTGACCATAAACGAATATAAGCTCAAATAGACCACCAAACACACAAAATCCTCACAACTAAGCATACAAAATGACACACCAAGAGGTAAAAATGCATGTTTATCAGAACACGTTATGCTTGCCCATAATAGGTGGATGAACGGTTCTGATATATCAAACTTGATCTTTTGAAAAAGTTGCAAAATTCATCAGTGTAGATATTTTTCCAAACAAAGTGAAAGAGAGAAAGAGAAGATAATTCGATATAATTTCATTAAGTTTGGCCGAATATTTATGCTAGACTCCATAGATCAAGCTCATCTTTAATATCGTTAAGTTTGGCAGAATATTTATGCTAGACTCCATAGATCAAGCTCATCTTTAATATCATAAAGTTTGGCCGAATATTTATGCTAGACGCCATAGATCAAGCTTATCTTTAGTTTGATGGTCCAGAGGTGTTTGGTTTGAGTGATAAATATGATTGATAAGACAATCCACTTTAATTATGTGTTTGATTTACATGATTGAGCATATGATTGATAACTCAGCCCATATATAATTACCTAAATGAGTGATTGTTTATCACTCCAAAATTAGGTGAATTATTTAATCACTCCTCCAATCCAATCAATCTTATCTATCCTATTTATCAAACCATAATATTTTAAAGATCGAATTATTTTTGCAACTCAACTTAAAGGTCGACTCATCAAGTGTAATTAATCATTTCTACGTAATTCCACAAAATCTGATTGAATATCCACACAGGATTCCAACCATCCAGCTCATATTTTCAATTTTTGAAAATTGTCCCAAATTATATGCAATTTTTAACAGACCTAAGTATTTGTTTTTAAGTTTCTGAAAAATCCTGTTATTTTGCAACTTGACATAAGGTCAACTTTTTCTAATAATAACCCATGTTAGTGCAACCCCATTACCCCACTAGTTTTGAAAAGTAAATTTATTTACTTAATAGGTCACGTGAGTATAAACACATACTAATTAGGCATTAAAGATTATATTAGTGTGTAGTTGGTTCAAATTTGATGGTAATTATTCATTAATAATAGGGTAAATATCATGAAAACTCCTAAAGTATACCCGTTTTATCAAAAATACCCTGAAACTTTCAAAATGTTCTCTAAACCCTTAAACTATCAGGTTTTTATCAAATATATCCAGTATTTATTTTTCGGTCACCAGAAATATGATGTGGCTCGCCGGATGGCACAATATAATTTATATTTAATGCAATGGCAAAAACAACGTCGTTTCATGCCATATCATTAAAAAAATCCAATCTGAAATTTAAAATTCACTCCTATCGTGTTTGAAATTCACGCTAATAACCTAGAATTAGGGATAAACACGATAGAATATGGTATGAAACGAAGTCGTTTTTTCCATTTCATTTATAAAAAAATAGAATATAAATTACATTGTGGCATTCGACGAGCCACATCATGTTTCTAGTAACCGAAAAATAGATTAGGAATATATTTGATAAAAACCTGATAGTTTGAGGGTTTAGAAAATATTTTCAAAGTTTCAGGGTAGTTTTGATAAAATGGAGATAGTTCAGGGATTTTCATGATATTTACCCTTAATAATACTAGTAAAACAATTTGACGCATATTAGCATAAATTGTTCACTAAAAATTACAACTTTCACAACTTAAAGACAATACTTTAACTTGGTTCATCATTATGTACTACACAAATATTTTCAGAATAATAAAAAATCATAATATGTAAACTAAAGTGTAAATCTTCCAAAATTTTGTTATAGTCGCCAAATGTAAGAGAAAAATCAACCAATAGCCCACTTGAAAATTAATTGCATCTGTCAAAACTATTAATTTGGTTTGAAAAGATATACAAATCAGATTATCTGAGAAGCCTGGTACATCGCCTAAGTTTCAATCTTGAAATAAATACCAACATAGATTAACAGGGGCATATGTAGAAATAAAAGACTAGTTTATGGTCTTTCTTTTGCAACATGTTTTCACTATCCTATATTCATGGTAATATCAAGATTATGTTCCCATTCACATTTTTATTGGAACCAGAGAAGATTCTCTATAGTATACATCCCAACTCTCCATGACTGGCTAACAAAACCAATTTAGTAGATCTTTGAGGTTGAGAATACCTGCTCGAACAATAAAATTCACACCTCAAGTTGTTCGTGGAGTCACTTTTGGACTTCCATCTGTAATTGCAGTGCTTCAGTGATCTCAATACCCCTGTTTTTAAAGCCAAGATTCATTATAATTAGCAATAAAAACATGTGGCATAGAAAGCCGCTAGGAACAGGTCTTATGGAATCAAAATTTGGAGCATTACCCGGCAAAGAATTGTGCATTCGAAGCTGGGGAAGTGATCCTGAAGATTGCATCAGGAAAGGCACAGGTGCAGCTCCCGGTACAGCATTTGAGGGTGGTGGGTGCATTGCCATGTTGGGGTATAGCAGGCTGTAGAGGTCCCATTGATGAAGGTGTGGATTCAGGGGCTGTGGATGGCACATGGGAGAGAAGCCTCGTGATTGTTGATTAGCTACTGACCCGGAAGATTGGGCTCCAGCGGATAGAGGTGAAATCATATCATTGGGGCTGAACCTTGAGATGCTGAAGTGCTCACTGGAGAAGGTAACCATCTGGCGGATTCCACTAGCAGAGAATGGTGACTCAGATGTAGAGGAAGATTGTGTGTGTGAGTTGGGGGGGGGGGGGGGGGGCACCCGGTTGATGCATGTATGGTGGCTGAGGTCCATCAGTTTGGGCGTGTGGGGGTGGCTGTTGCATGTATGATGGCTGAGGTCCAGACTTGAGACCAAACAACGAGAGCATGTTTGTGTGATTTAAGGGCGAGGAAGATACTTGGCCAGTGTTATTGAGAAATGCTGCAGAAGCATTTGAAGGGTGGGTTGACAAATCCAGACTGCCGACATGTTGGAGTTTGAGTTGGAGCTACAGGAAACCAGGTTGTGGAAACTGGGCTTGAGGAACAGGAAATGGCTGAGGTGTTTCTTGGTTTGCCAAAGTAGAGCTGGGAGTAATTTCTTTTCAACCTACACTGATACAACCAAAAATAAGTGTGAAAATCTATGCCAAGTTGAAAACGTGGTAGACAAATACTATGTCTCCAATGATCCAATCTATTATCTGCCCACCTCTAACGTGGTAGAATTTTGGTTCCTGTTTCCTGGTTTGCATAGTTGTGTCTTCTGACGTTAGTGAACATGAGATCCCATAGCATAACATAAAGAAGAACGAAGAGTACATACCTTCTCCACTCGCTTTTGAGCATCACTTAACGCCCACTAAACCAATGAAATTGTAACCAGATGTTCTTTTATCTGCACACAGATTTACGCACCCCTTTTATTAAGAACAAAACACTTTCTTTCTTATTCATAAACATACACGAACTTCAAAGATTCTGACAAATGAATTAATCGGTAACATTACTACAATAATCTTGTCTAAAAAGTAAAAAATGACTGCAAAGAAAAATCATTAAAGATCAGCAAACCACCCAGCTTTCTACTTCTGCTAAAGATAGGATTCTATTGCTGCACTTCCCCTTGCATTATTAATTACTTCAACCAGGTAAAATTATTGCAACAGATTCAGAAGCATGTCTGATTTTGTAGATGCGTCAAGTTAGCAGTTTAGAGTCGGTGCTAGGCTTTGAATCCACCAAAAGAAATCATACGCATCAAAAAGAAGTAACGCGCATGTAAAGATTTACACTCACAGGAATTGTAACTTTCGCCTCTTTCAGCAGAGGTTTTTAATCAGTAGGAGGCTTGAATGATGGATTTAGTTTTAGTATTTCACCTGGAAACATAATACGCCAATATAGAAATGGTAAGTTTAAAAGAGACTAAAATAGAGTAACAGCAGCAATTCATGTTGATTTCTTCTTCGTACCTATAATTTCACGCTATTCAAGTTCCAGCTGTTCCAATTCCTGCCAGACATTATTAATAGTGTAAGTATCGTGAAAGCTAAACAATAGGAGTAAAGCAAGACAGCCTTGAAACTCAACTACCTCACGGCTAAGCTGATGATCTGATGTCTTCCAATGGTGAGATTCCAATGTAGCAAATAAATCTTCACTATCCTCAAGTTCCAGCACCCCAAAAGTCAGTATTTGAGATATTTGATCAATCCGCATCTGTCCAAAATTTGTACCATCACAAAGGTAGAGCAATATCATCACTTAGAGGCACCTGGCATGTGAAATTGATGCGAGCCACTCACAAAGAAGACACTGACATGTTTGCACCCAAAGTAAAAAAGGAACTTCTTAAATTGCACAGAGCAATTAAATCCCCCATATATTTTGGGGAAATAGTGCCTCCAACCTAAGCATCTAACCTATTAACATGAACCCCTACTTACTAAGAACTCTAAAAAAAAATCAAAACTAGGACTCAAGAAAAATAACGAGAACATGCATAAAACAAGCTGTACGCAAATCTTAGACGAAAAGTTATCTAACATGGAAGGTGGATTCCGCATACCTGATATGCCAAGGCTCTTCCTTTCCGAACAGTGGTATCCATAGTTAGATCAAGTCCCCATTTGGTTTTCCTCTGCACCTGCTTAGTAGCTTCCTCACTGATCGAGTCAGCATCTCTCTTTTTAGAGCCTCTATACCAATGAACCTGATAGCTTGTTTTTGGAATAACAAATCCAGGTCTTTTTGCAAACATAGACATCTTTGGGCCGCTTGTCGATGCAGTGAGTGGAGGAACTGTTACAGTTTCAATATAATGCTTTTCGACTCTGCTCTCAAAGTTATCCAATAGATGATTCAAAAAGTTCTTCTTTGCTCAAAGACACATATAACTCGTTTTAGTAAACATTTTAGAAATTGTATGGAAAACAAATTATCTGTTGGAACAAGGAGGGATTTAATGTGGCATCAAATTCAAGATTCAAATCCTTCAACCCACTGCAAAATGCTTTACTATTTGGAAGGCGCCACCTCCACACCACCATCCTCAATATATTCCAGATGCTTAATAACTTAACTAAAGGTGCCTCGAGAAACCAAACCATCTAGAGTTCAGATAAAATATTGCACCAGTTTGTACAGCTACATCAGACAAGAACCAATTTTATAGAGACAAATGCATACTTGAGAATGATAACAGATCATTTATTCAAATCATAAATTCATGTATTCAAATACATAGGATTATTAGGTGTTTTTCCTAGCCAGAGTTTTTAATTTCATACCCCCATTATAGATTAAATTTAAAAATGCAGTTGATCATGTCACAATCTCTACCATGAGTACCTTACACCACCTGAACTCCATGCTCTAGTTTTCTTATATCCTCGCCCACACTCTTGCCTCCAACACAAGCATGACCTTTTACATTTATATAGTCACCAATTGCCAATATCACTTTCTCTGTTTGAGAAGCCAACTCTCCAGTAGGAAAGTAAATCAAGGCCTGGACCCTAATTTTAAGGAAATATCAAATATTGGATAAATACAAGTTGAATAACATAAAGTTGGGGCGCAATCAGGAAGAAAAAATGTTTGATTAAATTTAAATGTAGAAACCACGAAAATACATCAATACTGAGACCTCAAGTAGCATGAATCCCTACAAAAGCATTAATACAATTTTGGTAGACAAAGCACAAAAGAACTATGTATGCAGTATTATACTGTTATATATGAGCATTTTAGTGTTAATAATAATTGACTCCACATCAAGCAAGTCTTTTGGTGTTTTTCTTATGCAATACCAAGAATCTCGATCCCATAACATGTTTTCGTAAGTTCTGCAGGCGCACACATGACACAACTCCTCTTCATTCCTCGAGTAGTTCACCCTATTCTCTGATACCTATATATTCTTTTCATGCATTCCTACTTCAAGCATTTATTCTTTAACACAATTTGAATACTGCATCATATGAACATTCAAGACTAACAGTTAAATACAAAAAACAGTAGGCAGAAGACCTGGGAATGGTTTTACAAGAAACTAGCAGAAACAATGAGATAGAAAGCTAATTAAAATCCTTTTTGCTGCTCGTCTTATGATCAGCAACAATACTTGGTCATTTAGGTATATACTCAATTCTGTCAGTGCCTACTCCACTTTAACCAGGGCATTCAGACAAGATGGAATTATAGACTTAATCAAACCCCACTACAATTTAACTCCAGAAAGTACATTTACACAAGAATGATTTCAACAACTCACGTTTTTAAGTCCAGGGATGAAAAATCTTCAATGGAGGCAGATTTCCTCTCTGAAGACTCTGCGAAAAAAGAGGCCTTTTAAGAAAATACAGATTCATAACAGGTAGCAAAGTTGAGTTTGTAGGCCTTTTATATTTATCTTTGGCACCTATTGAACATAAATTTGTAAAAGGTTCCTAAAATGGATAAACTTGAATAAGTAGGCCAAAAACATTACATACATACTAGAGAACAGGTCTGGTGCTAATCTTCAATCTCACAAATCAATATTTGATGCTCCAAAGCACGGAAGAATGCACATCATCAACAGCATACTTCAACTCAGATGGCATATTTTCCACCTCACCATAAGGCTTCAATTTGGAGCTGAAGAGACGAAGCAGAGTCTTGTATCGCGAATGCTTCTTCAGCAACACCCGTCTGTAAGCATATAACCCCAGCCAGATAACATCCTTCCTTTTCACATCGTATTTAGGACGAAAATCAGCACCTTTAAAGGAATATATTCTCCTCCTGATCAACCTGTTCATGTACCTGCAATAGAAACACACCATGCCTGTGTGTGAGAATGGAAATAAACTAAAAACAATTGTGTGACGTTTTATACATACCTCAGAGAAGTCTCTATAGCTTTGAGAAGGAATTTGGGGTGAAATCTTGGCAGAATTGACAAGTTGGAGAGGTGGCAAATGAATTTCATGGCACAGAGGAGAAAGGCTTGATAGATGTTGAGTCTAACCACCCCTGGGGAATTGATGTTGGAATCATAGAATATAGGATGACATTTTGGCCTAAGATAACTTCTCAACTTTGCCTTCAAGTGTTTTCCCAAATTGCCTTTACGGCATACTGTTAGAGTTGAACTCAGATGATAATTTAGGTACCTGTATATAAAATATAAGAGTTATAAATAAATGAACAAACAATGTTAGGAAACAAGCAAGGTTATTACAATAAAACAAACCAACGGATAAAAAAGATAGAAGAACCTTGTATAGTCAGCTTGAATTTCTAATGTGGAGCAGTTGACAAGCAGGCCACTCCAAGGAAGAAATGAGATATTATCTTTGCCCATATGTAGCCTGTTTGACAGGTTGCCTTGTTGATTGTCCATGACAAAATTTAGACCATATTTCTCCTTATTCATGTAGCAGTTGTAAGCATGAACTCCTCTTTCCAATCGGGTGAAGAACTGAGAGGCCTGATACTTTGAAGCTGATATAAAAATGTAATCATCCATGAATCTAAGTAGAAGAGATTCACAACCAGGTACAACTATTTTAGTTTTGTGGTTGCCTTCTGAAGCTGAAGTACTGTCGGAAGAAGGTTGTTTTTCCAACAAGATAGCTTTCTTAAGAAATGGAAAAATTTCAATCATTTCCATGTGCCCATAATAATATGAACACAGTAAAGATGACAAAATACTTCCTTGAGGTATACCAACTAGTTGCTGATAAAACCTATTCCTTAGTTGCACCACATTGCCCATAATGTGCTCCTTCAAAAGTGAATGAATTTCTTCCTTTCTTATTTTCCTGCTCACTTCCTGAAACAAGAAAGAAAACATATCAATTTTCATCTTATCACAAAGGGTAACTTACATCTTAAGCATTAACTAACTTATAGATACAATTAGAAATCTTTGAAGATTTTTCAACCAACTCTTATAGACCTTTCTCCTATATCCACCAACACTCATCTGCTGATGGATTAACTAAGGTACCCATAGGTTTTAAGTAGACATACAAAATTGTTTCATGGACCAATCATTTTAGTAGATAAAAATTGACTATACACACATAGATATATTAAACTAGTGAGGGTGGAGATCTGATAGTTCGCTTTCTCACCCCAAAAACTTAGGCATATATTTTTTTTGTCAATGCATAAAATTGGTAAAAAAACTGAAACAAAATTGACAAAAAAATGTGAAAGTAGATTTTGACATTTTGCAAGCCTCCAACTCAAGCAATAAAATGAAAATAAAAGAAAAAAGTATCTTTATCAGTACCTTCTTAACAAGAATACTATGAAACGACTGGACCCGAATTCGTGATCTGATTCTTGTAGATGCAATACGAATATCTTGATGTGCTAACATCACATGAGGATCGACCTTCAAACACTTACTTGTGCAAACAACTTGGGTGAACTTTTCCAAAGTATATTCATCATCACATATGACATCCTCCATCACACTGAGCAATTTTTTATGATCAACTGAGTCAAAAGCTTTCGACACATCTGACACTACCATGAATACATTTGGCATGCTAGGTGTCCCGTTTTTCAGATGTAACAAGAAGGGAACAAGTTTTTTGTAAATATCATTGTAGTCAAAAACCGATGAACCCAACTTTTTTGGTTCATTTACCCGTAAACCTGATAAAACTACATGCACGTCATTGAGTACACTGTTAACAGACTTGAAAAACCGATGTGCAACTCTATGACTACAAGATACTTTTGTCCATAACTTTTGACAGGAGTGGGTTCTAGGAGGTGAGTCTATGGGAAATCTAGATGGTGCTCGAAGATTAGTCAGCATTCGGAATCCCTTACTCTTGGGACGTAGTCTTGCCCTAGAGAAACCAAAAGATCTCTGCCATAATACGACTCTAACAGACTCATGATTTAATAGGCGATACCGATTCAAGCACTCATTCTCACTCATCAATTGTTCCCAAATAGACTTTCGAAAATATATAACTTCCTGCTTCTCGTGTTCACTCTCTGTAATGTAAAAGTTAGCTTGCAGCAATTGCGATACTATCTTTTCAAAAAACCAAATCATCCAGCATTCAAAAATTGCGTGTCTGGCAGTATCTGTAATACCAAGACATCCGTTATGCTTATTTGAGAAGATAGGGAACTTCGATATTTTGACTTTATAAATGCATTCCTTTAGCGAGAACTTCTCAAATCTTCGTAACTGAATGAACTTTGAGATGTTTCTCCTCAAACTTCTCCAATTAGATCGTTCTCCCAACAACTGTGAAGGGACTATTCTCCTACAAATCGCCCAAACGAATGATACAACTTGATTCTTGAGACAACACATAATGGGTTCAACCTGAGTAGTGTTGGTTTCTTGAATCATAGTCCAATTTTTGGCCATAGCAACCTGAAAACAATTTTATCTCACTTTTTAACCCATATAGTCTACTCATAGATAAGTATTTCTGGAATCATCCCAAATTTAAAGATTAAAGGAAAAAGATCATTCGACCACGTACCTAAGTTCTAGTGTGGAGAAAATGTGTAGAAAACAGGACAGGATAAATAAATAAAATACTTTTTAACGGAGAGAAGATGAACCACAAGATTTACAAGTAACAAAGTTCCAACTTCCAAGGCAACATTAAGGGGCGACAAGGAAGACAAAGGAGATACATTGACTATAGTAGGGATTTGGAACTCTTTTCTTTAAAAATAAGAAAGATAAATTCAATAAAACATGAATACATTATTGTCAAAGATAGAATTTATAGAGTATATTTGTAATTCAACTCAAACATTAAAGGACACAAGAAACTCCATTTCAAATTTCACAAGGACAAATGGTCAAAAAATTGTCATACTGTACATCAAAGTACGTTTTCACTATAAAACAGATTAAATTTGTTGTTAATATATACAAACCTCAAGCACAGTGCCAGCTCCCCTACTAGCATCTTGGTATGAGGATCTTACAGAACAGTGTTTCTCCAACAGCCTTGCATGTCTACAGTTTCGACTCTCCCGTATAAAAAATTTTAGTAGCTTTGTAAGGGAATGATACCTAAAAAAAAGACAAATTCATATTAAGAGAATCTGATGCATGACAAGGGTGTGGGTGTACAATTTATAACCAACATTGATAAACATAACAAAATTCCATAAATATTCATGTGAAATATGTGCAAGACTTAAGTATGCTATGTGATCTCATGAAATATTTCAATAGTAAATTAAATTACTTCATATTCTTCCCTCTATAGAATGAAGTTCTAAATGCACATCACATGTCCCCGATAATAGTAAGACAATTGAAAATTGAATCATTTAGATTCTAGAGTAAATAATTGCAAATTCATAAATAACATAAATGGAAGTTGTTACTTACAAACACGTGGAATTGACAGGACAACCATTTTTGGTGCGACAACATGGTGTGCTCCCAACATTTTTGTCGGGACCAAATGCTTCAAATATATTATTGAACAAAATGGAAGCTCCAATCTCATTAGGCTTTATAGTATGCAACATGTCTACACAAAGTTAAGGTTGAACATCTAAGATAAATAGGAAACAAAACTTCAAAATCTATAATTTGAAGCTTTCCTTTAGTATGCATATAATTATAAGAATTGGAAGGCAGTGGAGGCATATAAAGACAAGCACAACTATCCAAGCTCATAAACTAGACACAAACAATGGAAAACCCAAATTTCATGAACTTCACCAAAAAGTGAGACTCTAAAAATACTATGAAATCACCGTATAGCATAACATATAATAATGAAATATAGTAGCCATTAGAATTAGATGCACAATAGTAACTAGATATGAACAGACAGTACGAAGGATACGCTTCCTTGGCAATATTGATGAACAATTCTCTATCCTATAGAATATGTTCTTTCTATCAATCTCAATATTTCCTTTCATCATTGGTTGATTTTGGAAAACTGAACAGCAAGAGCAATTGGCCGTGTTCTGCAAAAATAAAAAACAAAAACCACATTGTCAGGTAAAAAGGTAAACAAAACATAAATAGCCCGCATAATGATGTAAAATTCAACAAAATTTTGACAAGTAATTCGGCATCACAATACGTTAAAAAATGAACTTATTCCAACTTTATTGCATATCCCATTAAGAATAGACATTAACAAGAGGCCAAATGACTTATTATTGTTGTCTGAACATGATTACATGTACCACATTACATATCATTGACAAGGAGATATATCTGTATTTGACTATTAATCTTCTAATAAACTGTATAAAATTCTCTTGTTCTGCACTATTCTAAAAAAGAATATTCATCATAATAAGAACTAGAGATAATGACATGGTACGTACATCCATGTCACTTTGATTTGAACTTGAAGGCGTTCCTTTAGATGGGAGCAAAGAAGGTGTTTCTGAAACAGCTAACTGCTTACGCTTTCTTTGACGCTGCCAGCGATACTCCCGTGTACGCTTTCGAGAGTTTACTTTACTTTGAATATGAGGAACTTCTTCAAAAACATAAGTAGACCCTACAACCATTATGACTTCTTCATGAGATTTTTTCTATTTTTTAGCCCAAAAGCTTTATCCGACTAATACAACAAATCTTAGTCATAATTACCATTACTTGTGGCAAAGCTAATCGAGTTTGAAGAAGGCTCAGGATCTAAAGTGCATGGACATATTTGTTTCCTGTCTCCCTCAACCCGTTGTCTCTTAGCCTTGTATCCTGATCGAAGGTAAAGAAGAAAAAAAATATCAAAATTATCAATATAGCATATAATAGTATGCCTTAAATATGTGCTGCCACTAATATTCGTGAAACATCCACACCATAACTGTCACCTGCATATGCACATGGATAAACTCTAGACTTAGGCATGTCTTTGGAGAACTTGGAACACAAAGAGTCAATAGGACAACCAGAAATTTGATGATGCTTCTTATGGGGAAGAGGACAAAACATTGATGTATACTTCAACAGATACATCATGACAGCATCACCAACCTAAAATTTATCATTAGCACACCAATCAAGTCCAATGTGCAAATATGCCTAGAGAAGATAATATTAGTTGCAACAATCTCATTCACTTACCCTTGTCAAGAGGAGAGTCCACTTTGAGGATGACAGTTCATCAACCACAGGACTTGAACGGCTCTCCTGCCACAGATAATAAAACCTCATACCGAACAATCCAACAATCATCAAGTCTTCATATTTTCAATTTCTTAAGAGAATATAAGAAGAATAAGTATTTAAATTTGGCAAGTGAAACCTAATCATCATATGACTAAATCGGCCGAAAGAAACACTTACTTTATCATAATTGCAGCATATGAGATTTGATGAGGATGGTTGTTCATGCAGTATTATTTCAATCGATCTTCTGACAATCTGAAACAATAGAAAAGATTTATATCAATCACAGATACAAGTCAAGATATTATGATGAAATACAATATTGAATCTTGAAAGTAAGCTAGAGTTTCTTAAAGAGTGTTTTTCTGCTGCGAAAGCAACACCATCTACATGGTAAAGCCGACATGTCACAGGTGAATCATACTCTACATCAGGCAAATCCAGTATGCCACCTTAAACGATATCTAGTTAAGAGTAGATGTAAGATAAAACCAAAGTCTTAATGTATTACTAATAGTAATTTGTGAGTTCATAATGTGTGGAGGTTCAATTATGAGAAGTGAATCTGATGCCCAAATGTACATGTATAAGACCACATTTAGGTGAAAAGAAATAAATAACATACTAAGAACATAAGCATCGCTCTCAAGTCTCAAGCATGAACTTGTCTAATAATTTTCAGAATCAATCATACATAGTAGACCGACGTACCTCGCATTGCGACCAACGCCGGTGAGGATCGAAGACGGGAATGGAAGGGGCATCTTCGGAGACAACCACAAAACATTCGGATAGGAGCTTGCGGTAGTCCAACGGATCTCCCGATCTGACGAGGAACGACATGGCTTTGTCGGTGGCTGTGTCCGACGGAGGAGGGATCAAGGCCGCGATGGTGTCAGCAAGAGTTCGCGCCTGATTTTCAAACAGCCTCCAAAGAACCTCCGGAACTCTCTTTCTCTTCTTCGCCGCCATCAATGCCGAGGGTGTATTCACAGAAATTTCGAGTTGCATAAAAGAGAAGAGGGAGGGAAGGGTACCGTTGGAATTCACCAATTCAAATAATTGCTTGAGGAAAAGGGACAACTATGAGGCCAACTTTAAAGTAAAAATCAAGTCAATTAATGGTATGAATTTATTTTGATACACCATTCTCAACACATACCAAATACAATAACATGGGAGAATGCAACTATTCGTTCATTGATTATGACTCCATATAATCGGGGAGCTCTGCGTTGAATTAAAAAAAACTCTATTTTGTTCATATCATTACCTTGTATCGGCTGGCAGGTTAATTAGATTTCCAGGTACTAGCTAGTGCTTCTTCAAACTTACGTTACTACTATATATTTCCAGACTTGTTACTCATCACTAATTATTATTTGCTTCATTTTCATTACTATGAATTGTTAAAAGTTACTCTATATTTAGTCTATATAAATCAACAGAGGACATGCAGATGGATAACAAAAAAAAATAATAATAAACACTTGACAAACCAGCTCCTAAACAAATAAAAAATCAATAACAATCGTGATTATATGAATCCAAAATCTTGTCTTTCCCCATTTTTCTCTGCTCAATTTTTTTGTTATCTAACAGAAGATTTAGAGTATCAAACCTCCGAATCCCCATCCAACTCCAAAATCAAGCACATCAAAATAATATGCACAATTTTATTGAAGCAACAAAAACTCAAAACTAACCTTTCAAAGGCCGAACTGCTGGGTGCGCCGAGACTGCTGGAGCGCCGCCGCCGGAGCTCGGACTCGGAGGCGAGCAAAGGCCGAAGGGAATGGGCGTCTGGGTCGGTTTGCTGCAGCGTCCAGACTCCGGTGGGTTCAGAGAGAGCCGAGAGATGAGAGGGCGCAATTTCTTCAGTTTCAAATTTGATTTTCAGAAATTTTTAATTTCTATTTAGTTTTAGGTAATTAGGGAGTATTAAAAAGTTAATTTTCAATTTTAAATAAATTTTAATGACAATATTATGAATAAATACAATTGATTCGACAAAATTTTTATTTTGAAAAACTTTCGATACTAATTACAACATAAATTATCGATTATAGTTAGGCCACTATTTATACAAATTCCCTACCTTTAATTATCTTCTAATAATATAACTATTATTTTATTACTATTATTTGCATCATGTGCAATGCACGGAAAATGTTTTATATTCCTATATTAATATAAAATCGATATCAACTCAATAATAATAATAATAATAATAATAATAATTAATTGAATATATTTAAGTTGAATATTAAAAAAATAAAAATATATATATATATAAATTTCACAATATTAAGGGCAATACAATCCAAAATTATAAAACATTTGCCAACATTTGTACTTTTAATATGGGAGGATCAAATATTGCTCAATATGACTATCTCAAAAGTTAACTCTATAGAAAATACAATGAATCTCAAAATAAAATTATTAAAGTTATAAAAAAGGAAAATTGAAGGTTGTATTTGACATTGTTTTCGTAAATAAATATGTCTATATGAGTATATACTATATATTGTCGAAAATAGTAACTTTAACTTTAGGTCCCCAATGGGACACCAAGCGGTGCGACCTCCTGTGTGTGAACAGTGAGGTCCTGGGTTCAAACCTCACTGCTCCCCTTTCCCAACTCCCCCAAATCAAAAAAGAAAATAGTAACTTTAGTTACCACCATATGAAATGGTCTTCATAATAAATTATTATTAATTATGTCTATTTTATCAAAATTAAATCAGTGGTATATTTTAAATTATAATAATCACAACTATTTTCGTTAGTTATACTTATATGTCAATTTTTCGTTCAGAGCTAAAATAGATTGTCTGTTTATATATGTTTTCATTTGATGAAATTTCATATAAAGTTGATGTGGGGTTGAGAATTTTAGAAAAATAAGAAGAAAAAAATATATGTAAATTTGACATAGAATATAATGGAGGATTGATACATCGTATTTCTTTTTAATCGTATATAGAAAAGATTTACTCCATTCGTCCCACCTATTTTGAGACATTTTTCTTTTTGGGCGTCCCACCTATCTTGAGATATTTCTTATTTTGGCAAAAAATTTACACTTTATTCATCTTTTTACTTTTTCACTTACACACTAAACACTACTTTCTTAATTTTCGTGCCAAAAAAGGTCTCAAGATAGTCGGGACAGAGGGAGTACTAATTTTATAGGAGTATGATGGAAATCCATCGATTACTAAAGTGTATGTTAGGAGGAATAAAAATATAGTAGGTGTTGCGCAGGAGAAAGGCTGAGGAGCAGGATTTTATTAATATTTATTATTTAATATTAGTAGATTCCTTATGTTATTAGGACTTTATTATTTAAAAGGATTCTTATTAGAGGTTTTCTTTTGCTAGTAGGACTCTGTTATTTGTTTTATTTAAACCCCTTGGTTTAGTTCGCACGAAGATTTTTTGGACTCTTATTTTATGAAACAACGTTAAATTTCTTACTAGGTTAATTCAAGAGTTTCTTCTTGAGTTGCTAGGATTTATCTCGCAGGAAATTCCAGAGCCAAGTTGTGATCACGTTACGGCGCTTCCGACGATGGTTTCGAATTGGCAAATGTTTGAAAACATTGAATCTTCAATTGAGAAACTGAACGCCACACTACAGAATATTTCACTGCAACTTGACAACCAAGTAGGTTGCCAGCACGATGAAGGTAACGGGAGATTTAGAGCATGCCAGCAGGGACATCGTTGTAACGAAAGGCGTTCCAGTCGCGGCAACTCAGGGGATCAAGGACAAGGAAGTCACCGTTGGAACGACAACGATGAAACTAGGAGACGTCGACACCACGAACAACTACGAGAGAATTCATGGGAGATGGACAATCCGTTTGCAACGTACCCAAATCCGTTTCATAGGGATTGTTCTGAATCGAGCATGAGAAAAAAGAAGATGAAAATTCAGACAATGATTCAGAAACTGAATCCGAGGAATCAGTTTATAGTAGACGAACAGAACGTCCGAATGACCATCGGTCGAAGGGGATTCGCCTAGAATTCCCTAATTTCACAGTTGCTGACCCACTTAATTGGTTTGACAAGCCAGAGCAACACTTTGAATTAAATGATATACGAGTGAAGCATTGTGTTCAAATTGCATCGTATTACTTGGAGGGTGAGGCTCGACAATGGTGGCGTTGGTTTGAACAGGGTCATGGTGGCTCCCAAGTGAATTGGCTTTAATTCAAGAAAGACATGTAACTGAGGTTTGGAACTACTCAAGGCGAAGATGCAAACGAGTCCATGAATAAATTGCGCCAAACTGGGAGTTTTCGCGATTATTTGCGAGAATTAATTTCAGATATTATGAATAGAGTTCCTCATTGGCCACCGAGTGCGTTACTTGGAGCATTTATGGCTGGACTGAAACCGAAAATAGCCATGGAGTTGAAGATATGGAGGCCTCATGATCTTCAAGAAGCCATCGAATTAGTGACAAGAAAAGATGAACAACTGCAGATGTCGAAGGCACTATCCGCGTCGTCGAGGAATAGTCCAGCCACCATAAGTCAAAATTTTAACCCCAAGCCTTTTGTCATTACTACCTCAAAGCCTCCATCCAACATGCCAACAATTGGTAAATGGCGAATTCATCTTCCAAATGATGAAATCATAAAATGAAGGTGTGTTGGGCAGTGTTGCACATGTGATGAGAAATATACGTGGAACCATGTGTGTCCTAACGCAAAGGCAATGAGTTTGATAGTGGAAGAAACCGCACCAGAAGCAACAACAGAGGGAAAAATTACCACTCCAAAATATGACGAAGCTCCTGAAGACGTGATAGCGGAAGGCGATGGAAATGTGACAACGGAGTTTAATTTATTGGGAATGGAAGAAGCAAAGAAGAATGCAGTAATTTCTTTCAATCAACTAAAAGAAAATGGAGGAGCACAAGTGCTAAAATTTGAAGGACATGTTGGGAGATGCCCTGTCCTAATACTAGTGGATAGCGGCGCGACTCTTAATTTCATATCCACCCCGCTAGCTAAATATTTGCAACTTCCGGCAACACGTGGAAGGTCTTTTTCCACCACTGCTGGAAGTGGTCACTCTCTGACCTGCCATATGAGATACGATCAGGTACCAATCATCATTCAAGGGATTTGTTTTCACGTAACATTATTTGCATTACCTTTGCCTAAGATGGATATTGTATTTGGGATGCCTTGGATGGAAACGGTGAGTCCGTTCATGGTTGATTGCAATGAGTTATCATTGAACTTTTGGTGTGGTGACGAAATGGTTTTGTTGAAGGGTATTGGGTACACACTCGCTGGACCTTTTGACTTAGATATGTTGCAGCGAGAGTTGACTTCAGGAGGAGAGATTTATTTATTAATATCTCCTGAACTTAATTGCGAAGATCGGATAGAAGAGGAGCAAAACGACGAAATTGTAAAACTTTTAAGCGGATTTGAAGGTGTGTCGAGTGCTTCTGTTTCATTGCCTCCCCAAAAGAGAATTAGATCACCGCATCAGATTGGCTGATGAATCGAAGCCTATAAATGTAGCACCATACCGCTACACTCACTTCCAGAAGAACAAGATTGAAAAGCAGATAGAAGAAATGATGGCAGCAGGCTTAATCAAATACAGCACTAGTCTGTTCTCCTCTCCGGTTTTATTGGTAAAGAAAAAGGACGAAACTTGGAGGTTATGCACCGACTATCGAGCCCTAAACGAGGCCACCATCAATGATAGATTTCCAATTCCAACTGTAGAGGATATGTTGGATGAACTGCACGGGACCTCCTTTTTCTCTAAACTTGACCGACGGGCTGGATATCACCAGATTCGAGTCCACCCAGATGACGTGCACAAACATCATTTCGAACTCACAATGGGCATTATGAGTATTTGGTAATGGCTTTTGGATTATGTAATGCACCATCTACTTTTCAGTCGATTATGAATCATATTTTTCGGCCTTATCTACGTAAATTTGTCCTGGTATTTTTCGATGATATATTGGTTTACAGTAGAAGTTGAGACGAGCATTCGCATCACTTGCGCAAGGTTCTGAAAATTTTGAGGGAACATCAGTTTGTTATAAAGCCTTCTAAATGTTTCTTTGGTGTACGCGAAGTGGAGTACTTGAGTCATTTTATCTCAAAAGAAGGAGTAAAAGTTGATCCACGCAAAATTGAAGCTGTGAGAAAGTGGCCTATCCCAACGAATGTGACAGAGTTGAGACGATTCCTTGGGCTGGCAGGCTATTATCCAAAATTTTGACCAAGATTCGAAGAAATAGCTAGATCATTACATCAGTTGACTAAGAAAAACAAGTTTAAATGGTCAGACACAACTCAACAGGCATTTGGAGAGCTAAAAGAGGCGATGAGTTCAACCATTATCGTAGCATCATCTCTTTTAAGCTTAAGAGGTCGGAATTAAGTTATGAGCATCATCTCGTTTGGAGTTTGACGAACCACTTCAAACTTCATAAATTAAAAGTGACGAAAGATAATTATTGTTAGCCAATTTTTTAAATTATTTTATAATGGGAATAATTGCTAATGAAGGAGAGTAAATTTTTTTGAAATGGTGAAATTTGAGAATGCCACATGGGATGAAGTCATTTTTTATAGTAATTAATAAAATATAAAGTGATACATATAGATCAAACATTAACAATAAATTTTACAAAATAATTAAATTCAAAGTATAAATTTAAAATTATACTAAAATTTACAAAATTAATTTATAATTTATATACATGCACACGTCTCAAACTTGAATTTAATAATGAAAATAAACTAAAAAGTGACAAAAATAATTATCATTTAATTTTTTTATTTTATGATCGATGAGTTTAGTCATGGAGAATAATTAGTGAATTCAATGCAAATCTTTGGATAAAAAAACAATAGGAAATAAAAATTAGTAAGCAAATTACTTTATCATTAAATAAATAGAAAATTAAATATCTATCTTTTTGATAATATTACAAGAACTTAAGATAAACAAAATAAAGAATAGAGATAATTTCATGTAAGCACACGATTAAGGTGGTGTTTTAAATTTATTATTGAATTAAATATAAATAAAAGATAAAAGATACTTTCTCCGTCCACGAAAAAACTTCATAAGAGGAAGTGATACGAATTTTAAGAAAATAATTATTGAGTGTATTAAAAAAAATTTATTGAATATATGATGAAAATGTGTTTTAATACAAATGATGAAGTATAATCCAAAAATAAATAGAAAGTCCTTTCGTGGACGTTCCAAATCAATCTATCCAATTTTATTTTTGCAAGTCCAATTAATTAGGTTGGGATCTACCTAAGCTGCACCCCTACCATGTAAAGTACGATTAGCAATAGACGATGATGTCATTATTCAACAGTAACCTTTGACATTAAAAAATGGATACACATTCATAGAACCCATATTATTTATTGGCTCCTACATTTGTACATTGCTTCAACTAAAAATTCAGTTGGGGACGAAAAGGTGGCTTTATTTCCCTATCTAAAATTCACAATGAGCATGTCTGAGGCACCCAAAATCTTCAAGATTGGTATCAAGTAAACATTGCGGAAACAAAAAACGACGCCTCTGATCTGAGTTTTCATTTAACAGAAAAAACTGAAAATCTCACATCTTCTCGTGAGCTCTCTCTAGCCCATACTCGAGGACCGGGGTGCACTGCTACAATCTAAGACGCAGCGGGGACTTACTCATCGACTTTTGTACGCTTTGTGGGTGGTGAGCTGGGCACGCCTTCGGGTGCTTTTTGCTTCTCTCCTGCCACCTGAGAAGTTTCTCCTGGTTTTTCGGCTATACTAGACGGCTCACCTTCTGGAACCTTCTTTTCAGCTTCTACCACCAAACTATCTTTGGCAATGGAATTTTGCACATCTATCAACTCTTTCAGAGCATTCTCACTGCTCGATGAAGCCCCCTTGAGCAAGTCTGTGCCTGACTTGCACTGCTTCTCAAACATCATTTGAAGATACTTACCCTGCTCTTCAATCCGAAGCTGCAAATTTCTTTGAATCTGTACAATGGAGATGACAAATCAGATTATGTGTGAAGCCTGGTACATCGCCTAATGTCTCCCAGACACAGAATTTCAAAAGGCAAAGTTTCAATCTTGAAAGGTGCAGTAGTATTAAGGGCTACAGGAAGCTACAATTAAGTAAAACAACAAATTGCATCTTGTGAATCAATAGTTTACCCATGCTATATAACTCTAATTGAAAATGAGATGCTACAGGAAAGGCATGACTTAAAAGAAAATAAGGCAGAAAAGAAATCCAAGTCCTGCATAGAAAAGAACCTAGTTACTTGCAAACGTATTAAGAAATGACAGTTACGATATATGGTTAACCTCTAACATATATATAAATATATGGGAGCAAAGAGTTGAACAAAATGGTATGTTGTATTTCCTGCTCGAATGCATCATTCATATTCCACTAACTAGTTTCATATATTTACATTTCTTCCTCTTACAATTCGCATCACCCAGGCGCTGCCCCAATTGCCTTAAACTGACCAACTTTCATGGTTTTGCAAGTTTGCAAGGCTATGTAATATTTGCAATAAAGCCATAAACTTTCAGTTAGTTACAATTGAAACACTTGACATGGTAGGAGAGTGTCAGCATATCCAACAATTTAACTAGATGACATTATTCTTCATTAATGTTAGGCAACATTGTGTGCGTCTGTTGGGTCTAATGGTAGTGTGGTTAATGCCTAAGGCCAAAGGTATCAGGTTTGAGTCCACCGTCATGCAATCTTTTAAAATTATTTGTTCTTTCACTAAAAAAAAATGTTAGGAGGCAACATTATTTTAGGGAAACAATTTTAAGAAGTCAATATGTATATTATTTTCAAAATCAAAATTACCTTACAAATCACCTAAAAGGATATGTTTTACTATGACTTTTAAATCATCCTTCAATTTTGTTAATTTTGGCCAATTGGGATTGTGATCTCAAAAGTCATAAACAGTTCCATGTCTTTTTAAGTAATTTTGATTATAGAAAGAATTTTAACATATTTTGTCTCCTTAAGAAAACTTTGTCTAATTTTAGTGGAGAATAATGTGACATAGTCAAATTGTCGAATACACAGACACTCTCCACCAGAATAAGAGTTGGCGCATTATAATGCTACAAATTGAAAGTTAATGATACTTGCAAAAATTTAAAGTCTGCAAAATTTACTAAAACGTAAACTTCGGTGATTTTTACGGCTTTAACCCTAAAACATAAACAATTTTTTTCACCTGTTATTTCCACATATCCCTTATGTTATGTCCATCAATTGGTTGATGTGGATAAAAACCAACATATATTATCAGGGGCATATGTAGAAATAAAAGATTAGTTCTTTCTTTGTGGGATGGACAGCAATATCATACAGGTCTATCTTTGGGAATAACTTTCTTTTGCAACATGTTTTCACTATCCTATATTCATGGAAATATCAAGATTATGTTCCCAGCTGAGGCATCCACTTTTTTTTTCACATGCATCAGAACAGTAAACCACTAGATCAATCAGTAAATGACTTTATTGGAATCAGAAGAGACTCTATACATCTCAACTCTCAATGACTGGCTAACAAAACCAATTTAGTATATCTTTGATGTTGAGAACACCTACTCGAAGAATAAAATTCATACCTCAAGTTGTTCGTGGAGTCGCTTTTGGACTTCCATCTGTAATCGCAGTGCTTCAGTAATCTCAATACCCCTGTTTTAAAAACCAAGATGCATTATGATTAGCAACAAAAACATATGGCATAGAAAGCCGCTAAAAACAAGACAAAATTATCAACCTCTGCATTTTCTTTCAAGGTTTCAGACAAGATGGACTTATAGACTTAAGTAGACCCACTACAATTTAACTTCAGAAAGTAGACTTTATACAAGCATTGATTTTAACAACTCACGTTTTTAAGTCCAGGGATGACAAATCTTCAATGGAGGCAGATTTCCTCTCGGAAGACTCTGCAAAAAAGCAACAAAAAACACAGTATTTTCTTAGGCCATGATATGCACATTAACTTAATACACAGAAAAAAGAGTAGAATATAGTTTTGGAGGATATTACTAGATAAAACAGGATTACTATAAGTAACGCGAACTTAAAGAGCCTAAAGAAATTAGAGTATGAACCTTTTTTGTTTATTTGGATATAACTTTGTTTCAAGAACAAAGAGAATAATTGTTGATACTGAAAGTTTTGATAATGGTAGTACGAAAAAAATAGCTACCAGGGAAAAAATAAGCTACTGAACAAAAAAGCAAAGTGCATTTTACAATAAACAACGGACAATGGCTTCAATTGCAAATGGCATCTAGGATATCCCAATGACATCAAACAAAAAAGATTGACAGAGGATCAAGAAAATTGAACAGTTCCATTACTCTAGGTGATAGAGAACAGGCAGATAATTTCTACTATAGTGAAGCGATGGAAATATTCTAATAAATAAGCTAAAGAACAATTAATTGAACAACCTAATCATTTGAATACCAAGAGCAATGGGATATGCTCCCACAACTATGGAACCACTGCAAAGAATTTTGAATGGAAGAAAATCGGACACTCTTATGTCTTGAAAAGAAGCAGACATCATATAGCTTGGTTGTGAATTATTTTACTGTTAATAAAGGGAAACATTGCAAAAACATGGGAATAGTGGTATATGTAACAAAAAAGTAGGGGGAATCTTATGCACACCTTCTGTTGTCTCAGGTTTGTATCTAGCTGTTCGGTACTTCTGCAATTAAGGAACCAGATTTAAGAAGAGTGAGAAGCCACTATGTATGCAGCTTTTGAGATTGGCCATTACTACAGAATACATACCTGTAGATGGCTTTTCACATGATAGATGGTCAAACCTTCAACTTTCATTAGTTTGAGAACACCCTTGGGGGTAGCTCCTGTAACAGTGATAGAATGATTTATGTAAGTGGCATGCAATTGATTTTATGTCAGATAAAGTTTGAAGCACTGAAACAAGAAGGTAAAAGTACTTTCACTGCCACCAAGCTTGTTAACTGCTTCCACAAAGGTCTCATGAAGTTCTGGGGTCCAACGCATGCGTTGCTTTCCTGGAGCAGCATTTGAGGATGATTGAGCTCCACTTGTGCAAATTTCTCCAGATGTACTTGGGAGTTGTTGGGGTATATGAGGCTGCTGGTTGGAGATACTAGGGCATTGCTGCGAATGCTGATACAAACAAGATATTAGAAGACTCATATTATATAAGAATTATTCACCGACTCTACTGAAGGAGGATTGAACATAAGCATTGCAGAAACTCAAGCTCAGAAAAGTAAACTCTACCTTTGGTTCTGGATCTGCGACACTTGCATCAGCAAGCAGTCCACTCCAATCAGCAGTTAAAGCATCATTATCAGTAATAAGCTGATCAGCCCAATCTTGCCAATCATTGGGTTTACCTAGATCCTCATGTGGAATGGTGATGCCACTACTCTTACTTCCATACAACTGACTACTCTGGATCGCCGTACTCATTGGAAAATCAAGAAAATCAGGCAATGTATCCGTGCACCAAGACTCATTGTTTTCTTTGTTGAAATGACTTGATGCAGTGGATTGAAGAAGTTGAGAATCAACAGAATGTGGTAATGTAACTGATTTTCTGCTACTTGTTGATTGAGAAATGAAAGGGGATTGCCTTGGAGGATTTTCTTGTTGCTGTTGGATGGATGAAAAATGGAGATCAGTAGAAATTCCTGATGAAGAAGAAAATATATGCCCAACAACCCCACTGTTGGAGGACAAAGATGAAACAACAGCTGGAGGACGCTGCATGAGTTCCCTCTCTAAGGAAACCTGCTGCGATTCAGAAAATCTTGGATATGTCTCTTCCAGGACAGTTGGAGGAACATTAAATGAAGCAGATAGAGATGCCGAGGCCCCGATGCTACTAATTTGTCTTGGGCCTGATCTTTGAATAGGTAAAGCATGTTTTGTTTCCATTGATGACTTTAGTGTAAACAACAGTTACGTCTATGCAAGTTATGAGCAAACAGCGCTTTCTGCGACCACCTATTTAGCTTATACCACAAGAACACCCATCAGGCTCATATATATACAGAAATGGAAATGCATACATGCAATGGTTATAATAACAAAACTCAGAAAACTATGAATCAGGGACAATTTCGATAATCCCCATTAGCTCTGAATAGGATGTGTGTGCAGGTCAGGGAAGACGAAAGACATAGAATACAACTATTGAAGTTCTGAAACATTGCCTAGTATTGATCAGCCAATCTAGTAGGAAGCATACTAAAAGTTTATAATTTAAGTATCACTCATCTAATTCTAGTTCTGCTCTAGCCTCTAAGATCAAATATTTGTGGCATATTCTCACAAGGGAAAAGATCAATGATTAGCTAATCAAGTATAACAACCAGAAATTTGAATATACTTTTGGCACCTTAACAGTGAATCAGAAGTTTATTGATGGAAACTCATCCATTAATAATGCTTGAAAAACATCTGAATCAAACATGAAGAGCTCAAATATACGGCTATCTTTCTACCAATTGGACTGCTTACCGAATGAAAAATATTGTGTAATACTTATCCATAAACTTCTCCCAGAAACTTGGTCCAAAAATATGTCATCTCTCCCCACCATAAATGACAATAAATTGCAGAATCAAACCATGCACCAACTATTACATTAATCTAACAACTTAGGCATTTCTAAAATCAAGACAAATTCTAAAGTTTGGTGGCATAGTTTGTCTAACATAGATGCAAAAAGACCAACTTTGGTATATGCAAAATATACCCACTCGAATTGTTACGGCAACATGTTTTTTGACCGCTCAATGACTTAACCAGAACGTCACCGCACCATGAGCATCGCCATCTTTCATCGCAAAAAGTAATGCCCCTAGTTCAGCTAAAATTAAATTCTATAAACTAAAGGAAACGAGCTCAAGATTAATACACTACTGGTTCTAACAATACCAAATTTAAGAAATCAATCACCAAAATCCCATGCTCAAACCATGAAAGAGCCAATGAACACCTCTTGCAATCAAACAGTTAGAAATTTACAGAACGCGAAGAGCGTGAGTGGATAAGATTCAAATATTCACTCAAAGTCGATGTGGGTCATAGTTGAAACTTTTCACAAAGGACGTAAATTGAAGCAAATCCAGCAAGAATTGATACATTGAGAATCAATCAGGAGCAAAAGCATGAAACTCTTACCTTGAAATCAGAAAAGGAATCGCAATTGAAAATGAAACAGCAGCTCCATCTCGAATTATTGAGATGATATAAAAAATCTAAGCCACAATCCCGTTATAGCTTAGCAATATGGCGTATAAGATACACGTGTGTATACGCGATTTATTGCCCTGCTTGTAGAGGCGGGTTGGGATGCCACGCGCTACCGTTGGCGGGAGGTTCGGTCGCCGGCGAATGGCGGAAAAGAATTATACGGTGGGGAGTGCCCTCTTCTCTTCTATTCGAGTTTGGCTTCTTTTCTTCCTATCAATTTTATACTCATCTCACTAACGCGCCTTCCATAGAGCGTGTTGTGCCCTCTGGTTTAACTTGTCGTTTTCGTTTAGGTATTCTCTTTTTCTGTTTTATTTTTTCTTTTAATAATTATGAAAATTCGCATACCGCAATCGCAAAATATTGATGAAATTCGAACATGTAACATTAACATATGACATTATGAATGCTGACTGTACCATTATATTTATTCCAATGAGACAATCTAAATAGAGGTGGAAAAAATATTTGCAAATCGAACCGAATTATATTTGATATTATTATATTCGGTTTAATATTTTGATTTTCTCGTTAAGTTTGGATCGTTTTTTCTTTTTCTTTTGATTTTAAAATCAAAATCCAAATCCAAATTATAAAATAGTAAATTTATTTAAATAATTTAATTGTAATTTTAATTTCCTAAATTTTAGCACTGTTATGTAGGAGAAGGTTAATTAGTTAAAAAGGAGATGTGAAGACCAAATATTTTTACTTAAAGGACCTAATTTTTTTCATAAAAAAGTAGAACATTTGAAGTGGGATAATAAAAAAGGAAAACAAAACACTTGAAGTATGAAGTATGATGGATAGAGTATCTTTTAGTTAAAATACAATCATAATTAATAGCATATAGTAATCAAAAAGTAATTCGATTTCATTTTATTTTATTTTTCAAATTTTTGGTCTTTTTGAATTTAGGATAATTTGATTTAGGTATTTCAAACAATTTGGTTCATTTTTTTTAACTACAAATTTTATTTGGTTCTATTTCAACAAAAAAAATAAAGCGAAATTCGAATATTTGCCCCTAAATTTAGTTCGCAATTCCATTTTTTTTTCTTTGCACAAGTTTAGAACTGATTTTAAGACATTTATCCAACATTTATACTTAAAATTGATTGAGGAATTTTGAAGCTCTCGTTGTTTGAGTTATTCTCCCGTATTAATTGTAATCTCATCGTCGTATATCTAGAATATGACTCAAAGCATTAGAAAGCTTTAACTCTATATTGCACCAATTCCTGACTCAATTGCTTAATTGATGGATGTCGAACGCATATTTTGACAACATGTGAGGAATTGACAATAAAATTGATTGAGCGATTTCGAAGCTCTCGTTGTTTGAGTTATTCTCTCGTATTAATGGTTAATCTCACCGTCGTACATCTAGAATACGACTCAAAGCATTAGAAGGCTTTAACTCCATTGCACCAATTCCTGACTCAATTACTTAGTTGATGTATGTCGAACGCAGATTTTGACAACATGCGAGGAATTGACAATAAACTTTAGAAGTTATCAACCATTTTTTTTTAAATGGAAAGCCATTATATTAAATCACAACGCGTAATATCTGAAAACCAGACAGAAAAATTCGACTTCCGAGTAGTTACACCAGAAAAACGAGTAGCGAAATTCGCTAGAGCTTCCCTACGAACATGACAAAAATCATAAACAAAACACTTACGAGCATACATGAAAGTTTCAAAAAGATCATCGCTGAGAGAGTCCATTCCCTTATACGCCTCATGCACAGCAAGAAGAGAGTCTATAAAGACCACCACCGGACATAAGTCATTATCCGCACAATAGCCAATACTGAGGAGCATCGCATGTAGTTCACCCATCAAAATAGTTCCTGTGCGACCCACTCTATGGGCAGCAGCAGCCACGATCTGCCCCATGTGATCCTGGATCAAGAAACCAGCCAGAACTGAGACATCAACATCTAACCGCAGCAGACCAGATCTCAGGCCGGGGATACCACATCTTCTCACCTTCCCTCTTGGAACACGCTGCACCCATCGATCAACTCCAAACGCCCATGGAAGCTGTTGTGGTGTTTGGTACTGCACAGACAGGACCAGACCCACCACAGGCAAACACAAAAGGACTCACCTCCAAACTCCTTATATATGCACCAGTGGGCAGATATCTTCAAGGGAAAGATGATAATTTTTTTTGATAAAATCCCAACTTCCAAGCCCCTCTAACCAAGTCACAGAACAGTAAGCAATGAACAGAAGTCCCCAATCCTTGTTACACCATGAGCAAATACATTGCGTGGGAATGTGATGACGAGCAAGATTTACATCCGTAGCAATAGGGTTCTTCGTAGCGCACCAAACTGAATTCCACCAGTTTCTATGGTAGGACGAGGACGTCAACTTATGTGGTTATCAACCAATTTTGAATTGATGAATATCTAAATAATCCCACCTCTAAACTCATGCAAAACAAATAATACAATGTGCGAATTTACTACAAATTGAAAATGTTGACGTAATTTTAAAAATAAAACAGAAAATGTTGGAACGTTATTTAAACGTTTTAAAAATTGGGTCTAATTTGCAATAAAATTCAAAGTTTGTTCTAATTTCTTATTTTTGTTCGTCCACGAAAATTTATTCTAACTTTTTTTCTTTTGAAAATAATCTCACGAACTATTACCCTATTGACTCAAATTCTTTAATAATGACAAGTATATTGTGAATACTAGTTGATGAGGACAAAAATATGCATCGCTTGAAGATCGGAAGATTAAAGCAAACCTGACCGAATTCCCGATAACAGCACTGTTGACCGGGTGACAATCCGAATTTCTCGTGATTGATCTGATCCAAAGAGCCCAATATACTCAACCTGAAGCAAGATCAAGCCAAATAAAGTACATGAAGAATTAGAGTCTAATTATAAGTTCAAAATGAGTCCTACTCCTCAATGCCTTTGCCTATAAATACATGTAAAACCTCATTGTAAGATCATCATTCACAAATTCTCGATTACTCATATGCGTTACGCAATATTCAATACAAAGTTCTCTATATTTTAGCAAATATTCACGTGTTCTTTAGCTTTTCGTTAGAAGCAATATTTTTTGGCACAACATGTATATAATGAGAACTTAAAATAAATAGAAACGAGGAATGAAAACAATGCCACGTAAGCACATAAATTAAGGTGTTTTAAATTTATTATTGAATTCAATATAATTTTTTTTAAATTATATAATTAAAAAATATAAAAATGATTGCAAATGAATTAGAGTCGAGGAATTTTAAAATGATAAAATATAAAAATGTATAATATAATCATTTTCCTATTATATATACACATAATATATATAGATTACAATCAAGGAGGTGCAAGCGTTTCAATTCGCTTTGACGGGACGATTACTGCTGAGTAAAGGAGACAAGCCGAGATCAACGTTGGAATTAAAATAGGAGCTTCAATCTCTCTGAAATATCTCTTCCACTTGGCAATTGATTCCGTTAGGTAAATGATATTTCACCCTTCGATTTACGACAACAGTGGATAAGGCGATCGCGAAAGGGAAGGCGATATGGGAGCTATCAAAAGGTTATCTCCGGTTACGTGAGTGGACACGTAACTTTGACCCCCTTTCAAAGAAAATTCACCTCTGGCGAATGTTTGGGTGCGTATACATTATCTTCCCATTGAATATTGGAACCCACAAGTTATTTCGGGAATTGATCGATATCTGGGACACCCTTTACGCATTGATAGCGCCTCGACGGGGCGTAATTTTGGTCAGTTTGCTCGAATCCTCATTGAAATAGATATGTCTCAAGCTTTACCTTCTTCGCTTTTAATTGATGGTGGCGAATTCTCTTTTTACGTTGAGTTTGTGTTCGAAAATCTACCGCTATATTGTAGCTGTTGCAAGATAACGGGGCATGCTCATGATACATGTCGACGTAACAAGGCGGGCATACATGCGGTAAACCCTGATGATGGTGTGGTTATCAAGGAAGGTATGAAAGCTCATCTTCCTCCTGCTAGCAAGACGACAACCTCGAATGGTAATCATTGGCATATTGTTAAAGGGCCAGAAAGGGTTTTGGAAACTCCGCATGCTCCTGTTGAGGGTACGGCAGGCGCTGAGCATGATAAGCCGGCTAGTAGTGATGAGGAGGTGGATGAGGATATTGAGATGGAGACGCCGGCTGGGGATCCGGCTGAGGAGTCAAAAGGCAATAACTCATAGACTAAGAGCGTGGCTCTTGCAAATGAAGCTAAAAAATTTGAGCAAGCTGGAGAGTTGGTTGGTCAGCAGGCTCAAAGAGTGGATGGTGATTTGGGTGGGCAAAGCAAAGACTTGCCCACTTCTGCTCCAGAAGATATTGCTAGTCGTATCAGTCGGTTAGAGGAGCAGGTTAGCCAAGGAATGCAAATGCTTGTTAATCAAGCACCGCCTAAGCGACGGGGACGTCCTCCAAAGGGTATGAAGCGTCCGCGCGTTCCACAGCCTCAGAAAGATAGCATAAAAAGTTGCCTAAAAAATGCGGAAGAAATGGGTTAGAAGCTGAGGGACTTTGTCATTGATCATAGCAGAAGTGCTAGTTTGCGTGTTATGAATAATATCGTCAAAGGCCGTTGGTCGGAGGAAATGGAGATGGACGATTTTATTTATTATTAGGTGTTTTTTCGATTGGGTTTTTAGAGCGTTGAAGCTTTAGGTTGTCCTGCGTTTTTTCTTTTTTGCTTTTTTCTTCTTTTTGACGAGTTCCTTTTTCGAGTCTCGGGCCCCTAGTCTGCGTTCTTGTGCTTTCAAGGGTCTTTTTTCTTTTTTCTTTTTATATCAAACCTCAATTTAATAATAGATTAGAGCTTGAAAGCTTGTAGGAAAGGAGAATATGGCCATCCCAGGGCGGATCCTTGGGGTTAGGGGTGCTGAAGCCCCCAAAATTTTGAGTTTTTATTTATTTATTTAAATTATATATATATATATATATATATATATATATTAGAAATATAAGAGAGATTATAATATATTATTTTAATAATCATAATATCCACATTAATTACTTAATATTTTACAGTGATTTGTTATATTCCCTCCGTCCCACTAAAACTGGCTTATATTTCATCTTGAAATGTTCCACGATAAATGGAATATTAATTTGTTAAATTTGTGTTATTTTTGTCTTATTACTTCTTTTTCTTAGTTAATTTTTAACGTTAAATTTGAGTTAATCCTCAAATTAAAGTAAAGTTATGAACTATTAATAATGAATTATTGTTTATTTTTTTAAAAAGATGAAACCTTAAAAAAAAACGCATAGAAGTATGTTTTTTATATGTTTTATGTATTTATTAGTATTGAACTAATGGAATACGAACAACTATATATTATAGTGAATGACTAAGTTTTAATATTAAGTCTATTAAAATTCTACTTGGACATAAAAATAAATAGTTCGAAATATTTCCAAAAAATTGATTCGAGAGCTCTCGCCCTTGTGCCAAATACCTTCAGATGCCATACATCAATAAATTTATCCCCCTTAACAATAATTCTAGGATCCGCTCCTAACTATCCCCACAAAGAAGGTGTGGAGGAAAAGAAACTCCCCTACACATCAACGTAGGCGTGATGCATATGTATGTTATGCAATATCGAAGAGCATGTGAGAAAACAAATCAAATGTAAATAGTTTATTTATTGTCATATTAAAGTCACCATGCTTTCAGATATCATATCAATTCTAGCCTCATATTTTTTCCAACAAAATGATGTCGGATTGTTTCACTGGATTTAAGAACCTCATCTAATTACATGATCACAAATAATGTTTCTCAACAAAATGTTGTCGAATTGTTTTCACTGGATTTAAGAACCTCATTTAATTAGATGATCGTAAATAATGTTTCTCAACAAAATGTTGTCGGATTGTTTTCACTGGATTTAAGAACCTCATCTAATTAGATGATCGCAAATAATGTTTCTCAACAAAATACTGTCGGATTGTTTTCACTGGATTTAAGAACCTCTTCCCACCAACAGAGAGACCTTCAACATCACTCTACACAACTTTCACTCACTTTTTATTTATTTATTTATAATCTATATATCTATATCTATTATATAAAACACCAGTTTTAACGGTAATACTTTGGCGCCAGATTTTATCTCTCCCACGTTTTCTCCAACTTTTATTAACCACGATTCGATCTTCTCCCACGATTATCAACATCTGAAACCCTTTTCATGAACTCTCTTCAGTTCCAGATTCCATAACGGCTCCTTGCCAATCCATCGTTCATCAAATTCAATCGAAGATTCGGCTGCCATTTTTCAGTCGTCAACTGTCGCCCTAGCGCCGCCCCCTCAGACCAACGTTGCTCAAAACGGTAAAGCAAAACCAATCAGTTTCTTCCTCACTCACTCTCTCTCTCTCTCTCTTTGTTTCGATTCTTCTCTCATGATTTTAAAGAAAAATTCCCAATATCTGAAACCTCTTTCGTAAACTCTTTTCCAGATTCCATAACCGTTCTTCTCTGTTACATCGCTCACCAAACTCAATCGAAGACTCGGCCACCATTTCTCGGTCATCAATCGCTGCCGCCTCAGACCAACGTCGCCCAAAACGGTAAAAGCAAAACCAGCCAGCTTCTTCATCTCTCTCTGTTTCTATTCTTAATATCTTATTCAACATATTTGAATTCACATGTGAGTGTGTGTCTGTGCAGACAGTGTGTGTGCAAAGCAAGATACAAGATTAGTCAATACATTGAGGGCCACTGCATCGGAAATTAGAGAAGTGTTTCTAAAAGTGCTGGTACTAATTTCAATTTCAACTTTTTTGTGGGTTAATTGAAATTTTGAAATTGGGTTTTTAAAATCAAGATCGGATTTTGGTTTGAAAACAATGAACATCAAACATGGTGGTCAATGTTTATCATCTTGAAATACTGCAATGTAAAACTTCGGCTGATGCAGCCCTCCACGTGCGGCGGATTCGCAGATTGGAAGGGTGCCGCGTTGGTGTATTTCTCTGCGCCAGCGGCATTCTCTCTTTTATTTCAGCAGATTGTATTTCTTTTATTCAATCTTCACACATAATAGTTGGACTTATGTTTTATTGATATTTAATACATAAAGTTGAAAGAATAGTGTTTTACGTATGTATTATGCTCTTTGAAGTGTCCATATGTACTTCTAATGATTGATTCATTAGATCAGAAGGTAGTGTAATATAGTCTTTCACCTATATTAAGACTCCTTTAGGTTGAAATATAGGCCCAACTCAAGAATGATTGCATGCATAATTTTTGTGCTTACCTAATGAAAATTTGCAAATAAAATGGAAAATAATGTTTTCTCTGGATTAAATTGGTTGTTGCATCTAAAATATTTATTAATTTCATATTACACATGTAATGTAGGTACTCTTATCCAATAGTTAGAGGTTTCACAACAATCGGAACTGGAGGTAATGATTTAGTTTCTATTCTATTGAACAATTTAATTAACATAAATTTTATTTTTGTTATCAATTAGTTTAACTCATAAAAATATTTTGATATTTTATATGAAATATAAAAACTTATATCATAGTCCATGCGACGATCCGTGCATCGCACGAGAGGGCGTACTAGTAACAAAATAAATGACACAAAAAAGATGAGTAAAAATTTATTTGAAACTCACAAATATTTAGCGTAAATTACACATTGTGCCATTGAAATATTTAGCGCAAATTTGATACCAGAAGTCGTGACAAAAATTTATCAATCGCGTCTTCAAACGTAAAATCCTGACACGTTAAAGATAATCTCGATTTCTCAAGTTTGGAAATTAAATCAACATCATCCTCAGAATTTAGAAAGCCACAAACTGGTATAATTCATTTGCACTATATTGACGATATTGGCTTTTCATTTTATATATAACAACCATCTTCATTTTGTCAGGCAACAAGATAATTCATTGAAATTCAACCCTTTAATCAACTTGCTGTTTGGATTCTTATTACAAGTGAACAAAATCTCACATATATTCTCTCTTTCAAGTTCCAACACAAGTTGCCGAAATTGGCTCGTTATTTCTGAATCCCAAAATGTAGAATATTCCACAAAAATGCATGAATACACACAAAATATATATATAGTTGCACATGACACTATAACAAAAAGATTTATATAAGGAACATTAGGCAATAATATGGTCATCATTAGAAATTAATCCGAGCTTCAAGATATGTAGTAGAAGCAATTAGGGAGTTTGAAACTTCTCTTGGCGCTCTGGTTTCCTTGGAAACTGCTCCATTGATCCCCTGCCCTTCTTCAACCAATCTCTTCCTTGCTCCCGCCTTATAGTTTTGTAACTGCTTATATTTGTCTTTGAGATCCCTTCAAACTATTCTTCACCATCATCATCATTGATGCTACATATGCCTAACATGGTAATTGCTTATGATTAGGTTAATTATACCTTGACACTAAGGCAGATCAGCCATGGTAGCCCTCTTTGATGAGGTTGTCAACTGCGGCATCTGTCATAGATTCCCTTCAACTCGAGACAAGAAAGATCTTGAATCCCTTTGCTTTGATCTCATGTAATGTTCAGCTTATTTCCACTGCATCGTCCCAATAGAAAAAAGAAGTTCAAACAGATCAGCAAGGTTGTGGATTAAGGTATCGCCAACATCAAAGATCCATGCATCCTTGCCATCACCTTTCGAAGTGCAGAAGCTGCTGAGATAGAGCCGGCATTACTCGACAGCTCTTTGGCAATCAGCCTTGTACCAAATCGAACCCATGTATTTTCCTATGTAGTCAACACATTCTTGAGGGACAACCTCGAACTCCCTAATGTCGTTGAGCTCAACATTCAACCTCCAACTCTCACAGTAGTTCTTCAGGCTTGTACCAGAAACAAAGCTCTTTATTTGATTCAGAATGTTTCAATCTGCTGATCCTACGCCAATCAGCAAGCTTACTGAAAAAATTAATAGGAATGCAGTGTTTCTTGCCATGTCAACTCAGCAATGGCACACACACACACACACAGAGGAGAATGTTGATAAATTGACAGTCAATTGTGCTAGATTTTAGCTGTTTTACTCGCATAAGTGGGGTATTGATGTCGTTAAATGGTTTGGGTGTTATAATTGTAAAGATTAATCCAAATGAAATATTAAATTGTTGGTAATAATTATTGTTGGACTGATAAGATGTCACTTTTTCTTTCATAATTACATAAACAGATATTGAAAACTTCCTTGGATGAGTATCCGAATAATATTCCAAACTTAAACAAATTTCCCTTCAATTCACATTACATCTATTTTCTAATACGCAGAACCAGACATAGGTTGATGACTGAGGATTCAAAATATTAGAAGTACTGATTCAAAAAAAGAGAGAATTTAGCCAATGCACACCTTCAACAGTAGCTGCAGCCAAAGACATGATTTAGATGCTACAAGGGCAGACATGATATAAAAGAAAATGGGGCAGAAAAAAAAATTCCAATTCCTCCAAAGTTAAGACTCATAGTTACTAGCAAACATTTAGTTAAGAAACTATGGTTAACCTCTATATCTACATAAATTTATGAGAGCTTAAAACTGAACAAAATAGTACATGATATTTCCTGCCCAAATGCACCCTTCTGTGTATGGCAAGTCATATATCACATTTTTTCTGCTTAACGCTATTATATTCATGTATCACCATGACCAACTTTCATGGTTTTGCAAAGTCTGCTAGACTATTTATTATTTACAATAATGCCATGAACTTTCAGTTAGTGGATGTCATATTGCATCATCATAAATGATTTTACTGTCATTAAAGGGAAAGATAGCAACAACATGGCATCATGGTATATATAACAAAAATGCAGGGGAATCTTATGCCACACCTTCTGTTGTGTCTGGTTTGCATCTAGCTGTTCGGTACAGGAACCAGATTAAATATTAGTGAGAAGCCAAGCCACAACGAATGCAGCTTTTGGGAAAGATCATTACTGCAGATTCAAGTTATACACATGTGTAGCACCAGAGCATTGACCTCCAAGCATTCATCCAAACTCAAATGGGCAAGGAACCTTAAGCCACATTATCCAATAAAATGCTTTCCAAAGTGGCGCTAACGTTGCCATGATTAGGGACAAATTTATTCACTAAAATTCTCCAAGAATCAGATTTGACCTCCACGTTATTAGCGGCAGCAGCACTAAGGACATTCAATATATCTGCTTCGCAACCAGAGCTGCACAGCCCTTCAATTAAGATGGAGTAAGTGGATTCATTTGGAGAGCACCCTCTATCCAACATCTCCTCAAAGATTTTGATCCCTTCCTTTGCAAAACCCTTTTTGCAGAACCCATTAATCAGTAGGTTATAAGTAAAGGAATTTGGAGGGCAGCCAGATTCCACCATGTGATCCCACAACCTTCCAGCCTCGCACAACTCCCCTCTGTCACACATCCCTGCAATCAGCATGTTATACGTCAAAACGCTAGGTATAGAACCCCTCTCAAACTCATCAAACAGCTTCCTTGCTTCCCAAACCTTCCCTTCCTTGCATAACCAATGTATAAGTGTGCTCAATATCACGTTATCTGGAGTACAGTTCTTCACCAACAATAACTTCCACAAGCTGCAAGCTTCATCAGCCTTCCCTTCCCTGCACAAGGCATCTATCACCTTACAACATAAATGTGAGCTGGGCACATAATTATTGTCAAGCATATCACCAATCATATTGACTGCTTCCCCCGACTTCTTCACTTTGCACAATGCCTCAATCATAACACTATATGTAACATCATTTGGCTCAACTCCATTCTCCACCATCTCATCCATCACTTTCGTTGCATCAGCAAACCGACCCAGTTTACAAAACCCATCCATCAGAACTGTGTATGTGGTTGCATCCGGCAGCCAACCCCGATCCAGAAGCTCATCGAACATTCTCTTTGCTCCCAACATATCACCACGGTCCACATACCCGGTCATAATAGTAGTATAACTGACCACATTAGGCACCATTCCTATTCCAGGCATTTCATCCAACACCTTGAGCGCACCCTCTACATCATCCTTCTTACACAGAGCTTTTAACAATATATTGCAAGTGAACACATTGGGCATGATTTTGAACCTTTTCTGGCAATTCTTGAACATAAGGTAGACAGTATCATACTTTTTGTTCAGAACCAAAGCATTTAATAAAGTGTTAAACGAGCGAACTGACCTCTTCACTCCAAAATCATTAACTTGAAGGAATATTTTTATCGCCTCTTTGGGTCTGCTGGCAAGTCCGTAATACCGAATCAGCGTGATGAATACATTTTCGCCGCATTTGATTGGTGAGGCGCGTAATGCATTTAAGAGGGAGGGTATGGGGTCGAAAGCGCGCAAGCGGGAGAGCTTGTGGATAATGGAGTGGTAGGTTTCGTAAGTGTGGCGGAAATTGGGGTGGTGATTTCCGGCGTAGTGGAAGATCTGAAGGGCGAGATCGAGATTTTGCTGTTGGGTGATAATGGAGCAGAGGCGTTTGGGGGTGAGGTTTCGTGGCCAGGGTTTGATTGGTGGCGTGACAGTGTATGACTGGAGCAGTTCGGATTCGGATTTCATGGTGGAGAACGGGTGGGCTGCGGCGGTGATGCGGCGGAGAGGGTGAATTTTCCGATAACCTAACATGGTGAATTTTGTTAATCTGTGTGGAATAATTTGCCTAATTCAGCATTCAAACTCCAACTCTCATAAACGCAAACACTGCTCCTTCTTTGCATTCAAGAATATTCCAATCTGCTTATCCTCATATAGCCCAAGCAGCAATGAGTTGTACGAATATTTGATTTGATTAATTTGAGTGTAATAGTATTTTGTATCTCTACGGCCTTCTTTATTCATCGTTGCCATAAATTTAGGTATGAGAAATTGAGAATTGATCATTTCGATCTTGAATCTTAATTGCCTATATTCAAAATCGGGTCAAATTCCCAGAAAAACGCTAGATCGTGACTCGATTCTGTAAACCGTATCTTTTCCTCAACTCAAGCTTTCTACAGATACTGTTTGATTGCCACTGTACAGTGTTAATCTTTGATATAGTAATAAAATAAAATTTCCACACAAATCCGTGTTAAAAGCAAACAACCAATGCAGCTTAAATAAAATGAAGAAATCAGCTTTAATATGCTCTAAGC
Organism: Salvia miltiorrhiza; assembly: GCF_028751815.1. Taxonomy (NCBI): domain Eukaryota; kingdom Viridiplantae; phylum Streptophyta; class Magnoliopsida; order Lamiales; family Lamiaceae; genus Salvia; species Salvia miltiorrhiza. Next base: position 52,209,538 of record NC_080389.1, read on the forward strand.
TATTCCTCTTTTAATTCCTCTACACAAGACAACAAGAGATGGAATAGCATTTCAAGAATGTTAACTCATACGTAATGCACAAGAAAATTAGGCAACATAATACATAATCTCAATACTTGATGTATATTTACACACTAACTACATTAATCGACTAGGAAAAGTCCATTTCTACCAATTGCAGCAAATGAGCCAGCACAATCATGTTATAGTGGATCTTCCTGCTCCAAAACAGATATGAAAGATATAAAGACACCAAATTCTCTCACCCACCTCACCTACAAGTATCATCAACAATAACTATCAGCACTTTTAGGCTCTATACACATTTCTAAACAAAATTCAAGGAATTATGGAAACTATATGTATTTATTTCAATGAGCAAAGCAAGATGAAATGAAGCTATTCATACTCAAATTCATTCAGACACCTAAAATATTAAAAATTCTAATTTCATCTCACTGACTAAAGAAGCAAGAACTCTCTTTATCATATCATGTCTTATTAATATTAGTAGAACTCAGAAGCTAGGTGCAGAAGTTAATTTCACCTGTAAAGGTGACATGCAATGCAACTTAATTGTACTCAGAAACGTGTGCTGTCTTCGACCATAGACGTGAGTCAGGGCCTACCAACTAGTGCTTATATAATACACAAGTATAACTATTAATCTTCTGGGGAACTTACTACTTAATTCTTGGATGTTCTTCAGACTTCATATTATAGATTTTCAACTCATGATGAAATCTATTTTTCTCTGATAATCATTCAAACTGTTCAGTTTGACTGGTAAAAAGCATCAGCAGGACATTCATCAGAGAACGAGTAGCACCATGTAAAATAAGTTTTTAAGCACAGGGAAGCATACAGAATTTTCAGTAATAGGAAAACAGGAGGCAGCATTGCTAGATAGAGCTTTCCATTGACTTAAAGTTTTAAATAAACAAATAAAAGAACGGAGAATTATATAGATAGAATTAAACAAACCCACACTCTTTATGCTCCACTGTGCCGGCTAAACAACTGCAGTGCCTGTCCAAAATGAACCAATTTAGGGGAAGAAATCATCAAAACTTCAAAAAGACAGTTATAACAACTGACCTGGTTGCCAAAGAATTTCCTATCAATTGACCCTCCAGCTCGCGGAGATAGGATCTGAACAACTTTGACCTACAATTACAAGAATGCATTTTCCATTTAGAAGTGGAAAACCTTCACAATCTAGACCTTCATAAGGTTCTAAAAACAGTACGAGACATTATGAACTTGGTAAAGAAACCACGGCAAACAAAAAAAGGAGTTTGAAACTGAAAATGTACCATGAAGGAATTGCAACTGCTGCAAGGACTGGGGATAGTTGCCACAATTGGTTGACTTTACCGCTTAGTAAAACTTCCAGGTAGTCCGCAACACTTTTTTCCTGATTCAGACAGATAAACAGAAATAAGAAAATAATTGGAATTGCTTTCTTAGCACGGTCAGCTTATTATTTTATTTATTTATTTTGAAACGGTAGTAGCACTGTCAGCTTAATGTTAAGTCAATTGACATGCACTAGCCAGAAAGTGGATCCTACCGGTATTTAACTTTGTTGTCCAGCTTGAAGAACATATAGACACAAAATGGAAAACATCCTTTCTTCCCTGGAGATTACTCATATCATATTTTCTAAAATTGTTGGAAAGTGACAAATAATAATCAAATGAAGATCAGATGGTGGATTACTGTGCCCAAAGTCAAAGGAGGAGGTACAACAAACAACGCTCAAGCGCAGGGTTGGCACACCAAGCAAAAAGTTATACATATTACATAATTTTCCTTCTAGTGAGCTGAAAAGACATATTGAATGTCTGAGAGAAGCCATTCACTTTGAATATGCAACATCACATTTTTTCACTTTCCGAACAGTGGTACAGAAAGAAAAAAAGTGATAAGAGTCAACCCAGTTTCCAGTTACCACTTTCCACTTTCCAAGCACATTGGAAGTTGATCAGCACATATAGAATATTAGAATTGGTTTCTTTTAGTTCACAGGGGTTCTAACTCTAAAAAGCAGACTCAAGTAGAAGTTACTCCCACTAAGTGAATAAATACATCCATAAACTTCATATTCAGTATGTAGATGGATAAAATGCCAGGAATGCTCACCTTAGCATTCATCAGGCCCTCATTCAGAAAATTGTCCTGAGACTTTCCCGGTGGTAAGCTGAACACTTTTTGATAGAGCTTTGATATGGCAGGGATCTCATATGAAACAGACATCAGATGCTCAAGTAGAGCGCTCCATCTATTTGCAACGCATCCTAACAACAAGAGCTCCTACAAGAGAGAGAGAGTTATGTAACTGAAACTTTCTGCACAACTTTTTCCCACAAAACTACAGACTGTTCTCAAATCGGGAGAGGCAAAAATTCATAAAACTACTTTTTTGGTCACGCAATACACTTAAAGTGTGTTCTCTTTGGTTATAAATTTATCATGAGAAAATAAGGGATAAAAAAATTCTCCCTTTAAATCCCTCATTTTCTACAAAAGATAATTTTACCTTTTCTCATTCCTCCTTTTCATTTCAAGGAGGGATAATATTATCACACCAAAAATGGAGGGATAATATTATCCCTCCTTGGAGTGAAAAGAAGGAATGAGAAAGGGTGAAATTCTCTTTTGTAGAAAATGAGGGAAAAGAAATGAGGGGTCTAAAGAGAGGAATTTCTTTCATCTCTCATTTTCTCATGATAAATTTACAACCAAAGAGAACATACCCTTATAAGTTATAACAAGAAAAATAAAAGTTAAGAGGTAATGGTTCGATTAGCTTACTATCATTTCACAGAAATCATCACTCTGAGCTGGGATATTTAATCGTTCTAACACTTGAGTCCATTGGCCTTCTGGCGTAGAAAAAATCATACTGGCACCAGAAATCAATCTTATGGTCCGCTTGTCAAGCATATATGACAGGCTTCTTGCTCTCCAGCGATTCGAGTAATCTGATTGAAGTGGGACCTCCTCGCTTCTTTACAGCAATATCAACCGGGGAAAAAAAAAAAAACTTCATTCTAGAGCAAAACTTGGATCCAGTTCCACACTTGCAATCAAGTATAGATGACTAAATAAAGTATTTAAAAAGAAAACATATAAAGCAAGTAGAAACAGATAATTAGCTTCAAAAGGTAGTTTTCAGCTCTAATACTAAGAAGTGACAGTTCAACCTGATTGTGAATCCATACCCCTGAAAAGGTTTCTCTTGTAAATTTATCTATGCCTTAAATGAACTTCCAACCAAAATGATCCAGATTTACAATATCCCCAATCAAGAACCAGAAATTGAGAACACAACCTACAGGTGCTCAAATATTCCACAGTTATGATAAGATTACATGATTGAGTATTTTTATCCTCATTACTAGGATTTAGAGATCTAGGCTAATCCTCAAAAGTAAACAACATTTACTTTGAGGATAATCGTAAATGGATAAAAATAGTATAGGCTATCCATTGTTTACTAAGATGGATTTGAACTTTGGGATATTCCAAGGCCCTAGATAATTTCTATCATTTTAGCTAATTTTGCTTGATTCATATCCCATTGAAAGAGTAGGTTGGAGATATCCTAGTAATGAGCATAAAATGATAAAAATACTCAATCATGCATCTTATCAAAACGTCCCCCTAAAGAAAGCTTGTGAAACAGTGGAGCTTTGACAAGAATGACATTGTTTCAGTCTATATACTTAATACCTCTATATCAAACCAAGAAAACGTAGAAAAGCTAAGCTTCTCAAGAGAGGCAAATCCCTAATCCAAATGGGAAAATCGTACGTCCTACTACATGAGCAAGATTATGCAATCTGAGAATTCCTAAGTAAAAATTTCTAGGGGAGTACTTTTTAAAAGCTCCGATGATTGAATACCATGGGAATAATCGGCTAGGATATTATTAAAACTAAGAAAATTTTAACAGATCAATCTTGCTTAAACCAAAATAATCTATTACAGAAGTTACAGGTCAATGCAACCTAGAAGACAGAAAGAGTGGTCCACTTCCACATTCTATGTAATATGAAATTGAGGAACTCATTAAAAGCGACTATACTAAATTTCTCAAAACAGCCACAGAATATTTCAAAAAGTCCAGAAAGTCAAGAAACTACATTGTCGATTGTTTCAGCGGCTCTAAGTTTGAGGTACTCCCAAGCTCATCATGCATTTTCAGTCTTAGAGTTTTCCAGGTATTTTCCAAGCCAGCCTCCGCTACAGTAGAGCATGATACTGCCGATTGCCTTATCCCAAGTTGCTGGATAGTGATCACACTAAAATCATCATCCCCCCAATTGTCATGTTCTTCAAAATATCTGCTCTCATTTAAGTTGGAGCCATTTGAGGGAAGCAGATTTAATTTTTCAAGATATACGTCAAGGACATTGCCGTCTATCCTCTTAAGATTGCTAATGTCCATCTCAACAGATGCTGTAATTATAGCTTTTAAATGAGACTCCCTCAGGGGAAAGGTATGAATTAGATGCTCTAACATAAGATCCCTCGCTCGAACCAGCATTTCACATGACAAATGAGCAAGATCCTGCTCAAAACGCATACAGAGAACTGAAGCAAATGAAGATACAATGAATTAACAAAAACAATCAATCCCAAGTCATTTAAGATCCAGAAACTCTTAACCTTAGGAAAATTGGGATCCAATGTCATTTTATGTAAAAGAGCATCAAGCTCTTTAACAGAGTCTTCATAATAAGCCGAACTCAGTAGGGCCTTCGACACCTAAACATATTTACAAAAATATTAATCAATAATTTTCAATATGCTGAAAGGAATTATTTACTCGTACTTAAGCAATTTAAGCTCATCAACCAAGTCCCCGCGTCTATAATTGGTCCGAAGGTAAAACCACGACGGCTCAAACCAAAATTGACAGTGTTAAACCAATGAAGAGACTTGTGATACCCATCGGGCTCAGCATTTTCATTTTCTTTCAATTCCTTTTCCAACACCTAATAACGTGTTTAAAAACGAGTTGAATCAGCACAGAAATTTCAGCTATCACAGATGACTGGAAAACCGAGGCATGCAACCGCACAAATTCCTTGAAACATGTTCTCGTAAATTATTCGTGAATAATAAGACCTGTGACAAATTAAAGAAGAGAAACGAAATTGGGGAATGCATTACTCACATTCTCCAGAAAGAGCGCCCATTGAAAGGATCTCTTGATGTTGTTGGAGTCCCAATTCGCGAGACGGCCAGTTGATTGATACCCAGAAGCCAAAATCAACATATCAATGTAACTTTTTATCAATTTCATTAAATCTTCAATTGCTATTTCAGGGTACGACCAACCCATTTTCTGATTTTGAGAGTTCTGTAACCCTAAATTAGACACCACTTCATTTCAACAGATCAACTAACGGACGTTGAGATTTGAGAGGAGTGTTTGATTTTCCCGCGCTGTTGCAATGGTTTCAGAAACCGCATATCCAAAATTATCGTACAATAGAATTTCCGAAAATTAATGTTCGATTAATCAATAATCTATACTACTAAAAAATCAAGATTTTAATTTAAAATCAGTTTTAAATTGATTTTAAAATTTAGCAATTTTATAGTTATATTAAAATTGAAGATTTATCTATTCTTTTTAATTTAAATTTTCTTTATCTTCTTATTTTTTTTGTTTTAATTCTTTCTAAAATTATAAAATTCAATTAATTATAAAATATTTAATATGTATTTCAAACTATAGATCACGATAAAAACTTTAATTTGATATATTTTTTATAAATATTTGATTTAAAATGTAAAAGTTATATTCTCTCCGTCCCTGAAATAAGTTTATTTTTTTCCTTTTTGGGACGTCCCCAAATAAGTTCCTCTTTTTTTTTCCATTTTTTGACAACTACTCCACCACTAATAATACTTTATTTATTCTTGTTTTCACTTTTTCACCACTCCTAATACTATTCATAACACTTTTTCACATTTCACCACTCTCAATACTAATTATAACATATTTTTTTCCACTATCAATACACTTTACCACTTTTCTTTAAAACCCGGACCGTCCCCAAAGAGGAACTTATTTTGGGGACGGAGAGAGTATTTATTTAAAGACTACAAATAAAAAAAAAATCTTTCTTCTCTGTTATCTTTTTTTGTAATAAATCTATTTTTCAATTATTATTTATTTTCATTTTCAATTTTTAACTTTTTTGACCTTTTCATAATATCAATTTTTATTCTTGTGAATTTTCTTTATTTTTTCAATATTCAACTTAAATAATTCGGTTAATACTAATTTTTTTTAATTATATTTATAAATATGATAATTGAGTTCGTATAAAAATATTTATCGTACATTGCACGGGGTGCAAATGTTCTCCAATCCTAACTTTAACTAATTCAAAAATAATCAATTTTGACATATCCCTATTTATTTCAACGTTAATTTATTACTAAATAATAAATATGGACATATTAAAAAATTTACATATATATTAAATTTAAGGCCAATTGCCTTTAAATTACGAAGTTTTGAAATTTTCGAATATTTTCCACAACATTTTAATTTTGTATAGCAATCCACCATCATGTGAATGTTCATTTTTATGTTCATTCGGTGACAAATTTCGCCCAATCTAAAGTTGACATAGACATCGGAATATCCAGCATAAGGAGAACGATGAATTGCCTAAACTGAGTCCTTTGACAGATTGTGTTCGTGTTCCGTGTACCGCTCAAATCCTTACCTAAAAGAGGGATGAGATCCAGAATAAAACATCCCTTGAATGCCGGGCGGGAAGAGGAGGCATTTTAAACAAACTTTCGGCTAGCTCAACGTAAAGGATGATTCTCACAGAATTTAGGGAGCTCCGGCTTAAATTGAAATTAGGTTTGCGAAGTGCGGCGGGGTGAAGAATTAACGACAGCTGAGAGGGAAGAGATTCTCGGAGATGGGGTTGGTGAAGGTGGATGGGTAAACGAAGTTGGTGCAGGCCTTGACGCTGCATGGCACCTGAAGTCGCCGCCACTGCCGCACGTGACTTTCGAAATCGACGAGGTCGACGCTCGCGCCTCCAACATTCGAATCGCGAGCAGCAACCGTCGTTCAAGAACTTAGGGTCTTGAGCGATTCCAAGGAAAATGTGAGGACGATTGAATTATGCTCCTATTGCTTAAGAGTCTAGAATTTTGTGGTTGCAGTTGTTGGCCAAGCTACGCGGTGGCAATGGAGACGGTACTGTGGAGGATGATTAAAGGGGGGCGATGGCTAGAGTAGAGAGAGAGGAAAGAGGATGAGTTAGAGATGATTTGAAAAAGATACTCCCTCCGTCCATGAAAAAGAGTCCTACTTACCCCATTTTTTTGTCCATAAAAAAGAGTCTCATTTAACTTTTTGAACCATCACATCATACCTTTTCTCTTACATTTAACTATAAATTGTACTTTTATTCCACTTTTTAACTAAAAATGTACTTTTATTCTACCTTTTTGTACTAATAATACCCCTACAAATTATACCTTTATCTCACTTACATCTACTTTAACAACTTTCTTAAAACCCGAGCCGAACCTCAAATGAGACTCTTTTTCATGGACGAATTATTTGTTTTTACTTGATACTCCATCTGTCTCTGAAATGGCTTCCTCTTTGGGGACGGCACGAGTTTTAATTAAAAGTTGTAAAGTGTATTGATAGTGGAGAAAAAATGATAGTATAATTATTATTGGAAGTTGTGAAAAGTGTTATAATTAGTATTGAGAGTGGTGAAAAGTGAAAAGTAAGAATAAATAAAGTATTATTAGTGGTGAGGTAGGTGTCCAAAAATGGAAAGAAAGAAAGAGGAAGTTATTTGGGGACGTCCCAAAATGAAAAAAGATGAAGTTATTTTAGGCATAATTCATAATTAATTGCTATGCAATGCCTACGAGTGATTCTCATTTTCTTTAACTAGACCGTAATATGTCAACGCGGCAACACTAATAACGAATGTTCATACTCTGAAAAAAAAAAAAGGAATGTTCAAGTAGTGGATTAATTAGTAAATTTAAAATGTCATGGAAAATATCCAAAAAAATTCAAAATTTCGTGAATTTACCGGTAAATTATCCGTCAATTTTTTTATCATTAATATCATGATGCCTTTATTTCAAGTAAATTGGCAATATAAGTGTTTCAAGATTTGGCGTGCCGTGTGAATTATTTAAAGTTTAACTTAGATGAGATAAAACTATTTTAAAATGTTGAAATGTTGTATACAAATTTGCTTGAAATTAAAAACCATGACATTATAGGCTAAAAAAGCTTTTTAGTGAAACACAATGAGTGGATTATGAGGGAGGGCAAGAAAAGATCTCGTGAAAGTTATTTTGAGGATACAAGGAGACAACATAATCTATATAGGGTTAATAGCCGAAAAATACATGAACTTTCACGAAATTTGCAAATTGCACATGAGCTTCAAAAATAGCCTCAGAATACATTACTTTTAAATTTTGTTGCAAATCGCACACGCGTTGACCACCACCTTGGTCGGTGGTGACGTGGCTCCCGGAATTTTCCGACGTGGACTCACCGGCATTCAAAACGACGTCGTTTTGAGTAGTATGAATTAAAAAAAATAAAAAATAAAAAATAGAAAAAGGTGAGAGGCGATGGACCAACGGCGTCTTCCCGTCTGGACACCACACCTTCTTCGGCGGTTTGGTTGGTGGAGGCAATGGACCAGAGCAGGCGCGAACTAGGGTTTGTTGTTGTATGGTGTGTGTGGGTCGACGAAGGTGAGAGGTGGCAGTGGCTCTGCCACTGATAGAGGCGGCGTCGCGTCGCTTGGGGTAAAAAGGGAGAAATCCCCAGATCTGGCGGTGGCGGCGGAGGGCTGCAGCCATGGCGCTCCTGGCGGTGGAGGAGGATGAAGGTGGCGACGCTGTTGGAGAGAAGGGGTTTGATGGAGACGGACAGAGACGTAACATTGTGTACGTTGGAGAAGGTGAGATGATAGAGGTGGCGTCGCATCGCTGGGGGTAAAAAGGGGGAAATCCCCAGATCTGGCGGTGGCGGCGGAGGGCTACAGCCATGGCGCTCCTGGCGGTGGAGGAGGATGAAGGCGGCAACGCTGTTGGAGATGATGGGAAAAATGGGGAAATCCCCAGATCTGGCGGTGGCGGCGGAGGGCTGCAGCCATGGCGCTCCTGGCGGTGGAGGAGAATGAAGGTGGCGACGCTGTTGGAGAGGAGGGGTTTGATGGAGGCGAACAAAGATGCGACGTTGTGTTGGTCGGATAAGGTGAGAGGTGGAGGTGGCGGTTGAGTGGAGGTGGAAGAGGGGAGGTCACGGCGCAGCTGCTCCTCGCCGGAGAAGCAGGGAGGAGGACAAGGTTGCGTTTTTTTTATTTTTATTTTTTAGTAAATTTTTCAAAATATCAAAACGACGTCGTTTTGCTCACGTGGCTTGCCAGCGTGTAAAAAAAGCCACGCAATATGCCATGTAATGTCCACGTAATCACCGGTCAAACCTATTCCTCGCCGGAAATTTCGCCGTGTGCAATTTGCAACAAAATTAAAAAGTGATGTATTATGAGGCTATTTTTGAAGCTCATGTGCAATTTGCAAATTTCGTGAAAGTTCGTGTATTTTCCGGCTATTAACCCATCTATATAATATATAAAAGAGGAGTACAACGGTAACTTTTTCCTACCAAAATTTCTCTCTCTTCATTTATCTTTTTTTGTTTTGATTCTTTTATTAAAATCATCAACTTTGATTCATAAAAAAATATTTAATATGGATATTAAATTAAAGATAATAACAAAATCTTTAATTTAATATAAAAATTATAAAAAACAAATTTAAAAAGAATAAATTATTATTGTTTAAAGTCATAAAATTATTCTTTTTCTCTCTCATCTATCATCTTTTATCTATCCTCTCATTTCTCATTTCTCCAAATTTAATGTTACGTTCCTATCCTAGCTTATCTTTCATTCCTTTTATCTACTCCATATATATTTTATTTCATTTTTTATTTTTGTATTAGATATCATTTTTTATATTTTTCTATTTTTTTATTATGATAATTTAATACAACTAAAAAGATAAAACTTATATTTGTTCATTTTAGAACTCTTTTATCTTAAAAATAATTTTTTAAAGTCATGAAATTTATATTAATATAAATGTGTAGATAAATAATTAATTATATATATATATATATATATATATATATCTTAAAAATAGCATTTTAAATATTAAATCATATACTTTTTATTTTTGAAAATGAACTACATATATCTCATATTCAACCCTTTATTTTTTCACTTACCCATTGATAAAAAAATATCGGTAAAATAACACAAATCAAAATTTTGATGCATATAAAAATAATCGGTGTCATGTTTATTCAAATCAAATCTTTGGATGTTTTAAGGAACTTTATATTAAAATTTGTATTTAAACAAAATGACCACATAAATATGATATAAATATGCATTCAACAGATATATTAAACTATATGCAAATAAATATTTTTGTACATCTTAGAATATTATATGATACATAATGATACCCATTATCATTTATAATTGCTTTTGATATTTGATGATGTATATATATATATATATATATATATATATATATATATATAGGGTTGGGTTCCGGTGGATCCCTATGCTTATAATAGATCCGTAGATCCAAATCTAGACCACACATTTATGACATGTGGCGCATCAAGATGGTGACACGTGGCAAGGCATTTCAAGGCAAAATCTGGAGAGGGGTAAAATTGGAATGTAATTTTCGAAATTCAAAAAAAAAAAAAAATTATATTTTTTCTCAAAATAGGTATATTTTAGATGCATAAAGTTTCATACGAGAATGCATGAACTTTCATATAAAAATGCATAAAGTTTCATATAAATATGCATAAGATTTCACCCCACCCCAACCCCACCCCCCACACCCCAGAACCCCACCCCACCCCAGAACCCCACCCCCACCCACCCCCTACCCCCCCACCCCTCCAAAAAAAAAATTTTTTTTTTTTTTTAAAAAATTGATTTTCTGACCACTGACCCACCCCCCCACCCACCCCCCCACCAAATTTTTTTAATTTTTTTATTTTTTTATTTTCTCAAAAACTGATTTTCTGACCACTGACCCCCCCCACCCTCCCCCCCCCAAAATTTTTTTTTTTTTTGAAAATCAGTTTTTAAAAATATAAAAAAATAAAAAAAAATTGGGGGGGGGTGGGGGGGTGGGTCGGTGGGGGTGGGCCAGCAATTAGAAAATCAGTTTTTGAAAAAAAAAAAAAAATTTGGGGGGGGGGTGGGGGGGCAGGGGCAGGGGCAAGGGTGGGGTGGCGAAACTACCAGATTTATTAAAATGAAATGCATTTTTTGTATAATTTAATGCATTTTTATGTGAAAACTTTATGCATTTTTGTTTGATTTTATATGCATGTGAAACATGCATATTTTTGGGGGGTGGTAATGGGGAGGGTTGGGGGGTGGTGTGGGCTGGATTGGGGGGTGGTATGGGGTGGGGTGGTGAAAATACCAAAACTGGAAAAATTAAATGCATTTTTCTGTTCAAAGTTATGCATTTCATGTGAAAACTTTATGCATCTTTGTGTGAAACTATATGCATCTAAAATATATATATTTTGAGAAAATCTAAAAAAAAATATATATTTTTTTAATTATTAAATCCGAAAATTACATTCCAATTTTACCCCTCCAGATTTTGCCTTGGAATCTTTGCCACGTGTCACCATCTTGATGCGCCACATGTCATAAATGTGTGGTCAAGATTTGGATCTAGGGATCTATTATAAGCATTGGGATCTATATGATCCCATTCATATATATATATATATATATATATATATATATATATATATATACACATTATCAATTAAAATTAATTAATTGGTATTTCAAAAATTAAATTTTAAATGTTTTCAAATTCATGTTTTTTTTATTGAGATTGTGTCGTGGACAATTTCAATTTTTTTAGATTCGTGTTTGTATTAACTTATATTTAAATTGTGTTTAATATGTACGTAGTATATTTTATTTATTTAGAATATCATTTAATTTTAATATTGATCGTGCATCGCACGAGCGGGCCTACTAGTTTCATTAAATACGGAGGATTCAGATATTCATTATTTGAATTGAACATTTCCGGGCTAACATAAAACATCTTCAATTAAATACTAGAGAAATGATAAATTTAGGAATAACGGTGAATGAAGTTCAAGTAGGCAGCTAGCGACAAATTTGCACGGTCAAATAGACATTGGCACATTGCACAAATTATCTCAAAAAATTATAAATCAAAAAGTGAGATACTTAATAAAATTGCATGTACAAAAATAAATATCAAGTAAGATGAAACAATAATATTGGGGGTATCTAAATGGCAAATCGGGTTTTTTTTTTTTTTTAATTTGTTACAACCAAAGAAAGAAAAAAACTCAGTCACACTCTAGCTCCTAAGGCAATCGGTTAATAACGAATGGAATAGAATCATAACCAACACAGGTTTCAATTACTTAATAGAGTGAGAACGTTATCTTTCATCAGAAACTAACTTCAAATATGGTTTCCTCGCCCTCGGTCAAAAATAATCAAGGTGGATAACAATTTATAATCAATGATAATAAAGGGTCATCGAATCAAAACCATGGAACTTCACTAACATAAAGCCACCAAAACATAGTGAATCCAAATATGAAAAACATTTAACCCCTTCAAAAATCTCACAGACATCAAAATCTTTCATTTCCTCCAAACTATATTGTCAATCAAGACTCACACCAGAAAAATAGAAACAGAAACAGGGATATAACTGAAGCTCCTAATCTCTAGACAATGGCATTAGCAGCGCTGGCAATTCTGGGCCACAGATCAGCACACTCCTTCCCGATTGGGCCGGTGATGGCCGAACCTGCACGTAACAAATGCATAAGGAATATCGTAAGAGATAATAATTATGAAAAACCAAAGCAACAAGGAAAGCACAATAGAACAATGTCTAGTCCAAAAAACTTCAAATCACTATACCTTTCATTTCACCCTTAGGATTCACAATAACGCCAGCATTGTCTGCAAGTAGAGAAAACAGGTCGCATGTAAAGATTGATTTGTTGACAAGATATATGTTGATCAATCAAATTTAACTTAACTATATGCTGTCATGCTCTAGCTTAGAAGAAATAGGAATGCCACAGTTAATATTTTAAGAGAAACACTAGCTCTAATAAAAAAATCGACTACATTGAATTCAACAGAAAGAGTTTTGTTACAGTATTAAGAAAACCAGTTAAAATAGAAATGCATTAATCATCCACTCACTGACATTTCAAATATAATTGAAATGGTCAAACCACTAAAATTAATTTCAAAGGATGTCTATCAATATGCACAAGATGAACATCAAGTCTAAGCATTATAGGCTCAATGCGCTAAGGAACATCGATCACATATACCGATAACACAGTGGATACCAATCAAATGTATTACACACAAAATGGATCAATTAGTTACAGATTCTGCAAAAAGGGAAAGATAATACCAAGGCTCTAACTTAACAGGGATTCAACTAGGAATGAGAACATTGAAATATCAACAACACTGAGACTTGAGAACACAAAAAGAAGAGCAAAATTGAAACCACAAGGGTTAGAATTACCTTCGAAGTACATGAAGACTCCGTCCTTTCGGCGCCACGGCTTGCGCTGGCGGACGATGACGGCAGGCATGACCTTCTTACGGAGATCGGGCTTCCCCTTCTTCACGGTGGCCATAACCATGTCGCCGACGCAGGCGGAGGGCAGCCTGTTGAGGCGACCCTTGATCCCCTTCACCGAAATGATGTAGAGGTTCTTGGCGCCGGTGTTGTCGGCGCAATTCACCGTCGCCGCCACCGGCAGACCCAGTGACATCCTGAACTTGTTACCGGCCGTTCCTCCGCGCCCTGCGATCAAAAAATCAAGACATGAGCACAATACATTAGGACAATGAGGTAAACAATTTCAACAAAGCCAGTAATTGATCGGTCAATGATACCTCGCTTCGACATTTTCGCAGGACTCTCTCTCTACTGAAACTCAAAAAGGAAATGAAGAGAGAGGAGGCGCTAGGGTTTTGTATGCGAAATTACAAGCGCTTGGGATGTGGGCTAGGGTTTCTTCTTCGTATAATTGAGCAGACAGATTTATGGGCTTTAGAGGTTTTTGGGCCCAATTCTATTGAACTCATTTTCTTTATACTTTTGTTTCTTTAAATATAGCTGAGTCCGACCTAATTCAAGTGTCAAATATTTAGAAGGGGTGATTTTCACACCCCCACGTTTTACTCAGTGTAGTCCCTCATCTAAAATAATACTAATAAATATTTATGAATTTATTGATTTATCCTATATTTCATAGCCCTCTAAATTAAATACTCTATCGTTTTCTGTTAAAGTTCTGCCATAGAACTTCACAAATCCGATTATTGGGACGAATCCATGAGACGGATGAGGATGTTGTGGTAGGCAACCATGAGGCGTCGCAGCTTCTCCCCACGAATCCATATTCAGACATCCTAAGCTAGAGCTGAAATGGTTGTTATGGCGGTCGTCACTTCTCCTACAGAGTTGTGTCGCCAAGGATTGGACAAGGTTCCTCCTTTCTTCGGGAAACTTTTTTCTACCAATCATTAGTACCATGTCACATAAAATTTGAGAATTCATGCATCTGTTTAGGGTGTGTTTACTTTGGTAGTAAAATTTTCATTTGAAAAAGATGGATAAGAAAAGGTGAGATAATATTATATTTTTCTCCTTTTTTGATCATGTGTTTACTTTGTTAGAAATAGATGGATAAACAAATTGAAATGTTGGAAAATATTTTCACACCCTCCCAATAGGATAATATTATCTAACATTTGTGAGAAAATGAGTGAAAAGGGGATGCCCGAATAAATTTTCCAGCCTGACCGGAGAAAATTATCCATCATAGGAAACATGTGAAAATGATGGAAAATCTACTTTTTCTAATCTTTTCTATCAAAGTAAACACACCCTTAGGCCCCGTTTGGTAGTTTTATAGGATATGGCAAGATAATTTAAGTCAAGATAGATATGGTAGATAATGAGTGATAAATATCGTATATTTGTGTTTGATAGTTAAATAGAATCAATGAGATAACTATTTTTTTGTTTGATAGAGAATATATAACTTAAGATTAAATTAACAAATTTTGCCAAAAAAAAAATTAATTAGTAAATTACTTTTTTAACCTTACTTTAAGAAATATAAAATAAAAAATAAAAAAATTATCAACAAACGTGTAAAGTCCCTAACCCCTACAATTTATCGACATAACACGTGCCCCCCTCTTCTTCTTCACGAGCTCATCCCCCAACCCCATTTTCTTCACAAAAAAATAGAACACGTCCCCCATTTTTTTCTTCACAAGCTCACCCCCCCCAAACCCCCGCCCCTTTTTTCTTCACAAGAAAGCCACTGCCATGGCTCGAATTGTTGATCCCAAACTCACAAAAATCAATTCTCTCAATCAGATCCCCACAAACCATTTCACGAAACCAATTAACAAATAAATTCACGATGGTAGTTGTTCATTGAAGGCTAGGCGACGGTAGCTGGTCGTCGAAGGCTGAAATGGTCGGCGATGCTGGGCTGGAATTTGCACGAAGAAGAAGCGCTACTCACCGCGAACAATCGCAAGCGCACGAAGAAGAAAAAGCTTTGTTGATCCAGTTGCAAAGCATACAAATAAATTTCATGGGAGTATTCGCTTTTGTCGTTTTTGAAGTTGGGTTGAGGAGGGGGATAAATTTGTCAACACAAAATTAATATTTGTTACTGTACAAACTAGTATAATTTAACTTGGGGGATGTGCGAGATCCAATTTCTCAAAGGAACAGTATATTAAGTGCGGGCCTTAATTTTTTTACAGGCCAAGGCTGATATGTAATAATCCTATCAAACACTCATATTTCTATAGAAATACTAATTAACTCACGTAATACACCCTATCAAACTGGCCCTTAATGGTATATAAGAAACGTAACAAAATAAGAAAAACACAAACAAATAGCATCTCTTTGAGATTGAGATGATGAGCAATTTCATACTAATATAGGCTTTTAGCCTGTATTTACCTCAGCTTCACACTACATTCAACATCTTTTTGTCCCTATGCTTTTTCTGGCTAAGATCCATCTCAACTTTGGCATTGACTTGAGAGAGAAAAGTATGTCTAGCACTGGAGGCCCAAGAAGCTTAATTTCGCCAAAAATCAACGTCTTGAATTGATCATCTTTTCTCGTGAGAGAAGAATTTGAGTAGACGAAAGCACATATGTAAGCCCCTAGAAAGAATTTTCGAACCAAGAATCTCTTGTGATCAAGTTTGTGGAGAACCGACCTGGATTCTCAGAAGCTAAAGAAATTAAAATGGATTATAGGGTATTTAATTGCGGACTATGAATTATAGGATAAATTAGTAAATTCATAAATATTTATTACTATTATTTTAGATTGAGGGCTATAATAAGTAAAACGATGGCTATGAAATATAATCATAATTATTATTATTTTTTTCACGCAAAATAATGGGTAATTCTCATGTCCTAACAAAGCATATGCTTTTTATGTCATCCAAAAAAAAGCATATATAGTACTCCCTCTGTCCCAATAGTAGTATCTCATAACTTTTCGGCACAGAGATTAAAAACGTATAAAAGTAGATAAAGTGGATTTGTGAAAATTATTTAAATATTAGGTATAGAGAGAGAATATATTGCCAAAAATGAAATGAGACATTACTATTGGGACATCCCAAAAAGGAAAGTGGGACATTACTATTGGACGGTGAGAGTATTTTTTATCTCAAAATTCAAAATGAGTAATTTTATATTCGTGTGCCTAAAATACTAATTAAAATATAAATCCAATGATTAATTGCAAACTAATGTTCAAACTTTATTTGAATTTCTAAATTTAACATAACTTTTGAACATTATGAATTATGATAATATCACTACCTTTCAAATTGTATAAAAAATAACACCCTTAATTTTTTTTTTACCAACATAGAGTTTTTTTTTTTATGAGGCGGTCTCCTAATTTTTATTCAAGAATAATCATCGGATACAATAGCATCTAACCAACCCAAAAAATCACAAATCCAAACCTCGGGTTGGCTAAGATTACGTGAAAATTGCGCAAGACTATGAGCAACCCTATTAGCCGCTCTATATGTGTGGAAAACTCCCACTAAAAGGCAGTCTCTCGAGCACTGCATCATCTCGACCATGTCCTCCGGCAGCAGCCCCTTCTCCTCCTTTGGATTCGTCATGACTCGTGCCATCAAGAGTGAGTCGATGTGACTCTCTATAGGCATAATATCATGCTCAATACTCACTACAAGGCCTTGAATCACAGCCATAAGTTTAGCAAAAACGGCATTCGATCTGGGTGCCATCGGCTTGGATACAACCACTTTTATCTCCCCATTTCTGTCTCGAATAATAACCCCCACACCGAACTTATTAGCCTCACTATCAAATAGAGTGTCAACATCCACTCTAAAACAACCATTTCATGGCCTCCACAACTTCTTCTCTCCCATCTTCACTCCCATCAGCATCTCCGGCGTGTAAGTAGGCTTTGCTGCCTGATAGGATTCCCATAAAGCAGCCACAACAAGTTCCTGCGGTGGCTCATTACCTGTATCATCGCCATGCAGACAGTGGCGGAGCCAGGATTTTTTTTGGGGGGGGCTGAACTGTTACGGGGATTTTTTTTTGGGCATTCAATACATTTTAGACATTTTTTACTAAAATACAAATATAATAATAATAATAACAACATTTTCATAGATAATATAGTTCAAAACATTTACTAAATTTTTTTTGGGGGGCATTCAATACATTTTAGACATTTTTTACTAAAATACAAATATAATAATAATAATAATAACAACATTTTCATAGATAATATAGTTCAAAACATTTACTAAAAAATTTTTTGGGGGCATTCAATACATTTTAGACATTTTTTACTAAAATACAAATATAATAATAATAATAACAACATTTTCATAGATAATATAGTTCAACATTTACTAAAAAAAATTTTGGGGCATTCAATACATTTTAGACATTTTTTACTAAAATATAAATATAATAATAATAATAACAACATTTTTAGACATTATTAAAAAAAAAAAAAATTCAAAATTTGGGGGGCTCTAGCCCCCCCTGGCTACGCCCCTGCATGCAGACATCCGCAGAAAAAAGACCATGCTTTCCAGAGCATCAGTGCCCAAATCTCATATTCCTCCTTATCGCACTCTTAGTAAATCATCGAAGTAATGTCCCATAGTCTCATATGTTGTGCATTTGCCAAATAAATCTAGAATATTGAGCTCTTCCACGAGCCTCATAGCAACGGACAAAAAATAACTGAGTGCTCAGTTATCCCCTAACGGTCATGGCAAATGCTGCAAAGCTCATCCATAGGCACATGATCCCTTAGGTTAGCATTTGTAGGGAGAAGATTGGATAGGGCTCGCTAAAGAAAGATCCGAACTTTCAGCGGAATAGACAAAGTCCACACAAGCTTATTCCACATTTTTCTATCCACAGAGCTTCGGCTATCATACTTCTCATGGTATCCCCGTTTGACAAGATACGCCATCTTCACCGAGAAGTTGCCTTTGGGCTCTAGCTTCCAAGAAATCCGATCAACCGTTCCGTGCTCACCAACATAGAGTTCATGTAACATTCCTCATCGACGCCAATGTTTCCAAAATGCAATTGCACAACTTTAATATTTTTGATTTGATTAGTATTAAGGTCGATAAATCAACTTTCCCGCCAAACAGAGTGCTAGTTTTGTTACAAACTAGTATTACTCCCGTGCGATGCACGATGATACCTACTTAATTAAAATAATATTTTTTTTAAAAAAATATTATGTTTAGATTATAAAATTCTATAGTATTATTTTATAAAATAGCTCTAATAACGATAATAACATTAAATGAAGATGAAACCATCTTATAGCTGGAGGCTAATCAAATTAATGATGAGAATTTTGACAAAAACTTTTTATCTAATGATTATTATTATTTATTTAAAATTTTCACCAAAATATCTAGATATTTTTCTTTCAAATTTTCTATTAGTCTTGAAAGAGTTTCTGGAACTTTTAATTACTTTTTACTGATTTGCATTTAACAACATTTTTTTTAGGCGTTAATTGACTGTAAATCCACAATCTATTAGTGAATTTTGGTATATTTTCAACTATATACACTTGTAATACAAAGACATAAACTTTAGCCCATTTCAAAATTTGCCCTGAATTAAAAAAATATATGACAAAATTAAAGATGATATAATATATACACATCGTAGTAAAATAACTTACACAAAATCTCCTGTACACCCGGGTGTACGGTACACCCAGAGTATTAGTGTCATTTCGATAATATGATAGTGTCAGTTAGTGTTAGTGTCATTTCAATATAGTGTTAATGTCATTTCGAGATAATGTTATTTATATAACATAATAGTGTCATTTGTAAAACAAATAGTGTTAGTGTTACTGTTAATGTCATTACATTCGGGTGTACATACCACCCAGGTGTACAGGAGACCACCTCAATAACTTATACTCCCTCCGTCCCATTAAAGTTGGCAACATTTCTATTTTGGGTGTCCCACTAAAGTTGGCCACTTTCTAAAAATGGCAAAAGTTTACTTTAATTAAGTCAACAATTACTCACTAATTTGGTCAACAATTGTAGGCCACTTTCTAAAAATGCCAAAATTACTATAATTAAGTCAACAATTACTCACTATTTTGGTCAACAATTGTAGGCCACACTCTATTAAAACATATACTCCTAACACTCAATTTCTTAATCTCCGTGCCGAAACGAATGTTGCCAACTTTAGCGGGACGGTGGGGGTACAAAATTTCTACTGAAATATATACAGTACTAAAATATATACATATGTAGTTTGGCTCCCGTGCGAGAAATATTATTTTGTGATAATAAAATATTATTTTAAAGTATTATGTAGATTTAAAATTTTAATTTTTTATTAATGTTAAAAATTTTATGTTGTACAATATATGAGTAGGAACATTTATTGCTCGTTCTTTCAAATAAAAATTATATATTGTTAATGTTGTTAGAGTAGGACAAGTAAGTGTTTAAAATGATGTCTTGTATATGAATATCAGATGCTTTAAGTAATATATCCTCAAGGAGATGGGTAGATGCATAATCATCATTATCACCACCACTTGTTACATCTCTAATACCTACATTTACTAAATATTTTATTTACATTTACTGAACATGCGTGATCATTTTATATTAAAATATGTACTATATATTCCATTTTAAAAAATTATATATAATATAACTATTACCTATAACATATTTAAGAGATTAAAAATAACTAATGCAATAAATTATAGAGCTATGATTATGTTATTATTAATTTTTTGGAATTATAATTGATATACAATCGTAATGTTTGATTAATCTTAAATTTCAAATGGTTTACATATGTTGATTAAATATTCAAGAAATAATAAATAAATATCTTAAAGTACAGTTTTAATCATAAATCTTATCAATATAAATATTTTAATAATATTATAATTATTTGTTGAACAGTTTGTTTACATTTTAAAATATTTAAAAAATAAAAAATTAACTAATACTCCCTCCGTCCCGTTAATAAAGACACATGTCTTTTGGGCACGGGAATTTAGGAGAGTTAAATTAGGGAGTAAAATGTGTTAACCTATTTATTTAATACATTTAATTAAACTTGTTTAATTCTTCTTTTTCTCTTATTTAATATACAGTTCTTTACTATCTTTTCTCCTCCGGCGGAATCGTCGGCGACCACCACCGCCGACCACCGCCAAAACAACAAGAGCAAAATCGAAATCTGCCATTCTCATTCCTCACATTCCTATTCCCAAATTAGAACAATGAAAATCGAATCGAATCCAGAAATCCAGAAATTTGATCCATGAAAATCAAATCCATAAATCGAAACAACACAACCAAAAATTCGAATCATGAAAATCGAAACAACACAATCAGAAATTTCAAATCCATGAAAATCTGCCGATTTTATTCTCTCCGATTCCCAAATTTGAACCATGAGAATGGCGGCGGAGATGGAGGGTTTCAAAAGGAGAGTAGTGGCCTCACCGCTACGACGGCCGGAGAAGGAGAAGAGAGGTGGATGGGCGGCGGTTTCACACGCGCATGTATCTCGAGCGACGCCTCCGCCGCCCCAGAGCCAGATCCGCCACTCTCTTCCTCTCTCAAATCAATCCAAGAAATTGAGGGTGGTGGTTTGGCAGATCTGGATTTTTGAAAGAAGGAGACTGGAGCCGCATGATGGTGGTTTGGCGGCTCAGGGCGGTGGTGGTTTGGCGGATCTGGGTTTTTGAAAGAAGGAGACTGGAGCCGCATGGTAGTGGTTCGGCGGCTCAGGGCGGTGGTGGTTTGGCGGATCTGGGTAGCAGAGGAAGGGCGTGGGAAGGGCAACGCTGCTGTTCGGCGGGGCTAGGGCTCGGCCCTCTGCCCCCGTCAGTGTGTGCGCGAGCAATCGGAGGCTCACCGGAGGGGCGAGGGGTGGTCGGCGGTGGCCATGGTTCGTCGGCGGCAACTCCGCTGAGAAAGGGAAGAAGATGGGCGGCGAGAGTGAAGAGAAATAAGGGAGGCGGTGAACTAAAATGAGTAGATTAGGATTTTCTATTAATTTATACCATAATTAAGGTTCAATTAATTAGTTATAATTATGCCCTAATTATTTCCATATTTGGAAGTGTGTCTTTATTATTGGGACAGCCCAATAAGAAAAGTGTGTCTTCATTAGTGGGACGGAGGGAGTACTTTAATTGGGGCAATATGAAAAATTACAATAAAAAATATTCATATAATCTGAAATAGACGAAATTAAAATTAAATAAAAAAAGTTTATTTCTAAAAATAGTAACGTGATTTTAGCGGGAAAACATAACTTACTATTTATACAAGTGGTTGAGCTTTTATATATATATAGATAGATAAAAAAAAGTTTATTTCTAAAAATAGTAACGTGATTTTAGCGGGAAAACATAACTTATTATTTATACAAGTGGTTGAGCTTTTATATATATATAGATATAGATATAGATATAGATAGATAGATTGAAAGAATTTGATAATAATGCAACATTTCAAAAATTATGTTAAAATTGTAAAAGTTCATGCATTGATTGACAATTAATCCTAAATTCAAACACAAAATACGTAAAATTACTGCTTATTTATGGTATAGAATAATGGAGCCAAAATCCTTTGAACACATTCCATTATCACTCCAGTTGTATCTTCACCTATTTCCGAACCCAACAAAGTCATATATCAACTTATCGTAAGATGATAGGATTCCATAATCATTTGTTTCCCAATGGTAATGAATGAAAAACTTACAACAAAGCCACTAAGTTAGCTCTTCATGGAAATGAAAAAAGAGAAAAACAAAGAAAGAAAACATGAGGTTTTACGTTGTATTACAAACACTAGCCACGAACCAGATGCATCATGGTGCTCAGACCATTTTCTGCGATCAATGCTTCACATTTACTCGGACAAATTGTTTACGCGACATCTCAATTCCTCATACACTAAACACCTACAACATGATTATAATGACAAATAATGAAAAATGAAAAACAACTCAAATTACCTGGACAATCAATCAAAGTTTAGCTGGGTCAAGGTCTACCGAAAAATTGCAGAACCCAAACTATGTCATTCAGTCGATAAGGGGTAAATTTGGAAGTAATGTACAACAGCCACTCTGGTCATCTCCTACCCGCTCTAGATCCTAAAACACAAAAGTCAGTGATTAGGCACATCAACGGTGTTCAGTTAAAATGTTTACTTGTGCACATTATACTTACTAGAACGCTTTATGTTGCGGCAGAATTTGCTACCACATTGACAACGGAACGCCTTAATAGGGTGCTCATGGTCATCAAAGTCAATGCCATAATCCTGCTAGCAATAAGACTTGTCAGCAAAATGAATTCTTAAATTGAAATATGTACTCCAGAGCATGAGAATTGTGCTCCAAATTACTTTCTAGGTACAATTTCAACAAGTTTTAGAACATGGGAGCATTAAGCATACATACAAACTCACATAAGAACAATCACGAAAGACTATATAAAAGGATTGCGGACTCCCTCCCTCTAAGGAAAAAGGTTAGGGTACCCGACAGGGTCCATCATCTTACGTTGCGCCAAGATTAGCTCAAGTTTTTCATAGAGCCTATTTATCTACATAGCCACATAGGTCAAGCTTGAGCTTCTATTATAGCCTTCTCAGCTTAACAGACCACCTATACATGTTATCTATCACGCATTATTATACAGATCATTATTTAGTTATGGTTATATATTGTTTCTTTAATTTACTTAGGCTTAAGTTATTTAGGGTTAGAAATAAAGTAATGGGTCAGACTTTCGTGTGGGCTCCAAGATATTTCTTGGGCCTCAAGTTTATGTAGGTCTCTTTAAATAGTTATTAGTGAGTTGGGGCTAGGATTATCGTTGCAGTATTGTTCTGGACAGCTTGGGACAGCGTTCTCACTGTAGGCCTCGCAAGAGAAGGGTTTCTCCATTTTTCCTTGTTCAATATTTATTTCAATTTATATCCTTCAGTTCTCTTGTTATCTACTTATCTCAATCCCTTCACTCTATCACATTATGTATGTTAAATAATTTGATTGATATAACTATTACTCTCTCCGTCCCACCTCACTTGGCCTAGTTCTTTTTGCAACGATTATTAAGGAGAGTAAGATTGTAGTGTAAAGTAGTGTAAAGTATGTGGGCCCATGCCTTTTGTAGTGAAAAAATATTACTAAAAAGGGCAACATATCAAGTCGAGTGGGACGACCTGAAAAGAAAACTAGGTCAAGTGAAGTGGGGCAGGGGGAGTACTACATACTCCATCCTCTAAAAATAGTCTTAATTTTTCATTTTGGGACGTCCACAAAAAATAGATCTATTTCATTTATAGACACTAACCCCACAACAAATCAATACATATTACCCTCAATATATCAACTTATTTACCTATTATACCCTTTAATTGAACCTAAACCCTATTATCCACTAAGGTGGGTCCCTTTGTCCACTTTAACACTACCTCTAAGATGGGTCTCTTTTATCCACTTTAACACTACCCCTAAGATGGGTCTCCTTCTCCACTCACAATACACTCAACTACAATTATTAAAACCTGTGTGACTCCCTCCTGGGACTACTTTTACATCTTTTACAGGACGGAAGGGAGTATAATTTAAGAAAATCAGAAATAGTTATCCGAGGTCATAGCTTGAGCCCAACTTCATTAAACTAGGCCCGGTCTTTTCAAAGAAATGCCCACCTAGGCTCAACCTATTTTTATCCATAATTTGCCCCACCTCCACCCCCTTCAGTAGGTACACAAAACTTTACTTTGCATAACTACAGATAACTGAAAATCATATTCCGACTACTATTTTTGACAATAGGCTTCAATTCTTTATGAGGGGAATTCGATCAAATATCCCAGAGTTGACTATTTTATCGATCAATCACCACATGGAACAACGCCAATTATTGTTGTTAACACAACCTCCTTGTATATACACAAGCTGCACAGTAAATAACAGACTAGACACATTTATCACCTTCATTTTATGTCATTTCAGGATAACAAATTTTATTAGTTGTTGCCACTATTACACAAGGCATTTTCAAGGTATAATCTTAGGAATCAGAACAAGCAAATTCAAGGATAAAGTTTAAACCAACTTACCCAAGTGAGTTCTTCCATGGCTTTTACTTTTCTACTGGTGAAGAAGGCAAGCTGAAGAACATGATCCAATTAGCTACAAGAAAACTTGAATCCAATATATATATTAGAGGAAGGGCATGTGATTTCATACATGATAATAGTGATGATCGGGAGTCTCCACTTCAACAGGTATCTCCACTAAGTTTGAGTCATAACACCTATCATGTTTAGGAAAAGCAGATAAAGAATGATAAGTTTATCTGCAGTGACTTACGAAACTTTGAAAGAAAAATGATCTCCCTTGATTGGCCAGGATTACTGGATGGATCAATATACCATTACTAGAAGGCAATTCACTAAGCAATTAAATGAAGTTTTATTAAAGGAATGCACAATAAGCCAGCATATGCAGATGACAGGAAAGGAAGCACAAGTTTGAAGTGTAGAAAACTACTTTGTTTCGACCAAGTACTATACACCTTCAGCAAAAGCAGAAATTGACTTTGTTTTACTACTCTTGACCAAGTAATAAAACAGAAGATAACGGAACAGACTCTGGTTACCATATTCTATCCCATCAGAAACAACTATAGGGATCTCACAGCTATCAAATTTCAGAAATGTAATACTGTATGCGCCAAATGCATAGTTTGATATAAATGGACTTACTTGTGATTAATAAACCTTGCTACATTTCCATAATATGTAGCATCTAAGCAAAGCGCTTCTTCATCTTTTAGCACTCCTTCTGCACACCAATCAGCATCAAGAAGAACTGGATAAGAATGTTTCTCTCCTGCACGGCTCCTCAAAACACGTTCAAAGAGCTCCGCATTCGTTAAAACTTCTCCAACATATTCACAAACAAAGGCACCCTTTGGCAGGTCCTCCAGTGTACGTAAACCCCAGCCTTTTCCTTCGGGAGTCATAAACACCTAATATACATATTTAGGTAATTAAGAGACTATATATATTACTAACTTTAAAGTACAAGAGATAGCAGATATCAACTACGATATATTACCTGTAATTTGCGGCTAATTCCTCTCTGCACTACCCTATTTCCACACTGAACATTACAGCCACATTTTATCCAACATTCTTTTACAAAATTCCTCAATAAATGCCCTTTGCAAGGTTCAATAATATCCTCACATTTTGATCGTTCCAGTGGACATTCTTTACAGAAAAACTGACAATGTTTCTTTGGATCACGATTCATGGAAATACACTCATTAAGAAGTTCTTCTTTGACAAGGCCATCTGCAGTGTAAGCAAACTCCCCTCCACTTTCATGTGAGCATGCACAAGGTATGGATAAGGACAGACAATCCCCGGAACAAGTAGAACAGCAACTATGGTCTCCAATACGAGCCAAAGAGAAATTTGCATATGCATTTTGGTATATTGCACTTTGGCGAATGTAGCAGAAAGACGGCGGATGTTCATCATTGACTTCATTCACCACTGTAATAGCAAACTTTTCTTGTCCCTTGGCAATGTCAACAACATCATGGATTGATCTGGTAATCTGACAAGTCAGATGGCGTTGCTGAACAGCCACCAAGCTCAGACCATCCATTTCTTCAGCACAATTTACTTGGTTTTCTCTATTTATCACAATTTTATCTTCGGCATCCAACTTGTTCAGTTGTGGTCCACCATTCCTGCCATTTAAAGGTGGAGAAAGTACCTTAGCTTTTGGATGAGGGACCTTGTCACCAGATCGAGAATCAGCCAATCCGTTCAGAGAACTGATGCCCGAGGCCTTTGCACCTCTAACACCAGCTGCAGATGATTTAGTCGCATCAACAATTACTGATTGCCTATTAGAATATGTTCCCAACTCCAGAAAGCATTCACACATTTCTTTCATAAGAGCCATCATTGAAGTGTTTGGGCCTTTTGGTGATCTTATACACTTATCCTCAACAGATTTTAAAACAGCCTCAGGACTAGGCATATGGAAGTCAGGCCTTCCGGGAGCCAACTTATAGCTCAAAGAGAGTTTCACCTCTCCAGAAGGTGAGGAAGCAATCTCCAATGTAGAAGAGCATTCACCTCTGCTAGTTTTCAACTCGCCATTGTTTATTGCTTCATACAAAAAAGTAACATCAGCTGTATTTTTTTCCCTGACAGATTGAAGTGTTGTCGGTTCCGGAGTACAATCTCCTCTAAGCATACTGCTAGTCATAGAATTTCCTCCATGAGATGTATCTGTAATTTATGAACTAGAACATGTAAGAATATTGCAGCCAAATTTCTGCAACAGTGAAATAGAGCAGCTCTAGTAGAGATAACAGTAAGAATCATCTATTTGTTTTTCAGCTACATGCCTATTACAAACATAACTGGACACCTCAAGCAAGAATCATCAATTTGTTTTTGTCATTGATTCTGGTGCCACGGATCATATGATATGTGAATCCAGTTTATTCTGTTCCTTTTACTCACAAAAATCTGTCATTGTTGATACTTTAGTTGATGGTTCAACGACGTACATTTTTTATCCGATAATGGTTAATCTTACACTATCTCTTTATCATCTGTTCTTAGCCTACCTCGACTCTCTTTTAATTTGGTTTCTGCTGTAAAGTTATCCGTAGTCACAATTGTTGCGTCTCATTGTTAGTTTCAAGATCTTATGACGAAGATCACTTGTAAGGGTCATGAGCCTGGTGGCTGCTACATCTTTCATAAACAGATACCAAAATCTATAGCATATACTAGTGTTGTCTCTCCTTTCAAAGCACATTGTCGATTGGATCATCCCTCTCTTTCTATGTTGAAGACACTATCTGTCCTCGTTTTCTTATTTGTTGTCTCTAGAATGTGAGTCTTGTCAATTTGCTAAACATCATTGTCTTAGTTCTAGTTCTAGTCCTAGTCCTAATTAGCAAGTGAGCTAATGCTCCCTTTGAATCAGTGCATTCTTATATTTGGTCTTGTCCTACTACACATTGAAACCGAAAATTTCAGTATTTTATTACTTTTATTGATGATTAATCTCGTAGGACATGGTTGTATTTAATGAAGAATTGTTCAAAGTTGTTCACACATTTTACTGCCTTTTGTGCCAAAGTTAAGGGTCAGTTCAAATGTTTGAGAAGAGATAATGTTAAAGACAGATGGGATACGGTAGTACCCAAGCCTTAGGTAGTGTATAATATCCAATCTTGACCATTGATGGTGAAATTTGGAAAATCCAGATGCATTTCATGTGGGTCTGGCTTTTTTGTCTTTTCTTTTTTGAAAAAATTCGACGGGGTATTATCATAAAAGTGCAAACCCATGACTCAACATTATGCATATTTGTGTAGAACATTATGCATACAACTTGCAAATATGTTTGCAAATTCATACTGTCTTTGCTAGTATATGCAGGTTTTTGTTTAACTGGTTTTCTGTTTAATGCATGCAGATCTCTCATTCATGCATATATATATCTCTCTCTCTCTCTATCTTCCCCAATCTGCACAAAATCCTTCCCCAGTTGTGCCGATTTCTCACCCTCATTCTCACTCAAAATCAGGTCAAATTAATCGCCAAAAACCACCACAAATCCACCATAGGCTCCTTTTTTTCATATCCTAAATTTTTCCAACGAAATCACCTCAGCACAACTACCGTCGTCTTTCTGCCTTTCATCATGAAAGGAGAAGATGTGGTTTGGGTTGTGAAATTTTTTAATTTACTTTTTGCATGTTTGTATCTAACACTACATGTTTGTGTTCAACCATATGCATAAATTTTGTTTAACATTAAGCCTAAAAAAATAAGCTTATACTCTTTCCTTCTTACCATTAAAAATCTGTTTAAAACTTAAAAAAAATTCAACCATTAGATAAATAAGATCAAACGGATGAGATTGGATACTACATAGGTATTGTATGATCCATTCTCATGTTAAAGATATCTACATTTCACATATATAATGCACGATAAAATTCTTCATTGAACATGTGTTTGACAAACTTTTGTGCTCAAAAATAAAAAAGACAAACTTGCTCAAAACAATGTTGTTGTGTGAAAAAAATAGACATCTTCTTGACAATGCCATTGCTTTAGTATTTAGTATTTGAGATGCAGGTTTGTAAACATTTCTAGGTAGATGTTGTCTCTTCAACTCCATTCATGTTGTTCTATTACTTCTAAAATTTGTTCCAATTTGAACTTAGGATTTTTTTTGGTATAATTCCTTTGTCGAAGATGTTACTGTTAGGCCTCAGGTTAGAAAACTTTACCCTAAATGCCTGAAGTGGATTTTTTGGGCTAACTCGGGAGCATATAGGTATAGGAGTTATTGTCCTAGTAAACGGCAAACTAGGCCTCAGTTAATACTATTTCTAGGGTGCACATAGGGTATAGGTATTATTCTCCTAGTTTATGGGTACTTTACATCAGTTGAAGTTACCTTTTCATAACACACATTGTTCTAATAATTCATCTTCTTGTTCTGCTACTCATGATTTACTTGGGCATACCATTTTTCCACTTATTGCTCATTCCGCTCATTCCCCCAACACAGGCATGCCATTTTTCCACACATTGGTCATCTCCTGATATTCACTGCACATCTGTTCCAGACACCACTTCTTCATGTCTTGTCTTCAGATCCGAACTCAAGTCATCATCTTCCTATTGCTCTTCACAAAGATAAACACACTTGTACCTATCCCATTTCTTCTTTCGTTTTCTATAATCATTTGTCCCCTTCATCTTGCTCTTTTGGTGCCTCCAATTCTGTTCCTAACATTGCTCATAAAGCGTTGGCTTTTTTGGTCAGCCTGCTGCCATAATAGAGATGAATACTTTGGATGCACATGAGACTTGGGCTTTAGTGGATCTCCCAAAGGGTAAATAGCCCATTGGGTGGATACTTGCACAAAGAGTTGTCAATCTCGATGACTTGATTGCCCGATTGAAACATTGCCTTGATGCCAAAGGCTACTCTCAAACTTATGAAGTTCATTATTTTGACAAATTTCACATATTGCCAAACTTGTTTATTTCGATGGCAACTACTAAACAATGGCCTCTACATCGGTTGGACATCAAGAATACTTTCCTCCATGGTGATCTCCACAAGAACAACCATCAGGCTTTGTTGCTCGGAGGAGTCTAAGAAGATTTGTTTTCCTCAAAAGTCTTCGCATGGCTTGAATCAGCGTTCTCGTGCATGGTTCGTTACATTTATTCCGGCTATCGGCGGCTAAACTGTGTAGCACTCCAAGTCCAAATAGTTCCCAATATACAAAGGAAAGTTGGCGAATTGTTTGATAATCTTGAGAGATAGAGATGGGTCAACTAAACCCTCCAGTCTAACGGCAAACTAGCGCCGCTCAAAAAATATCGATTTTAATTTTTTTTTGGTGGGTGAACAAACAATTTTCTCTTCTTCTTCACCCAAACACAGACACAGATCCCTTCTTCTCCCTAACAATCTGCTGCCTGCCACTCCTTCTCCAGCGGCAGCAGCCGCCACCACAACCACCGCCACCATTCTCAACTCTCTCTTTCCTGTCCCACACTGTTGCTCCCTCTCAAAATCTGCCTCCTATCTTCAAAATCCGGGGAACCCCGCTGCTTGGACCCCATCTATCTCTCTGATTCTCGCTCAGCCGCTTCCATCTGCTCCGACGGCAGCCACCGTCGTAGGTAGTCATGGCCATGGCCGCACATTCCCCCATCTCCTTCTCGCCTCTCTTGGTACATACCCAAACTACTACCGCCACCTCCTTCAAATCTCGGCGATGTCGCCTAAATCAATGCTGACGCGGCCATCGGTACAAGAGAAATCAGATGAGAGAGAAAATGAGGGGTAACGGCTAAGCCGCTAAGTGAGTGAAGAATAAGAAGAAGAAGAATGAATGAAAATGGTTTGTTTACCTACGGAAAACAAAAAAGAAATCATTTCTTTTTTCTAAAACCGCTAGTCTGCCATTGGATGCACGGGTTTAGTTGACTCAGTTTTGAAGAGTTCGCTGTGGTGGTCGATCCCAAACATAGTTTGAGGTTATATCCAGTTTTTGAGGTAAACCCTAGGGGGGTATTTGGACCTTATCCCTTTAATCATCTTAAAGTGACACGTTCCAGGTGACATTGTCGTAATATTTGCTTATGCTTATGTTGTTGCTTATCATGTGACTAGGGTAAGAGTGGTTGGTATTTTTAATCATCTTACAGTTACATGTCCTAAGGTGACACCGTCCTGATATTGCTTATGCTTATGTTGTTGCTTATCATGTGACGGGCGAGTATTATTCATCACCCAATGTCGATCATTAGAGGCAATAGACGATTCTTATACTATATAGAAAGAGCACCTAATGTTGATCATTAGAGGCAATAGGCAATCATAACATGATAAGATTGAATGTGTTGTCAGAGAAACTTAATGGGCAAGGTCAAAAGATTATCAACAATCCACTTCAGGTTATAATCTCTTATTTGGAGGAATTTTATTTTGTGGAAAGGCAAGAAACATAATGTTGTGAATACATTCAATTACGGCATAAGAATATACAGCTATGCCAAGTCTAAGTGTGACATGGACACATCGATTTCTAAATGAAGGAGCTTTCAAGGTCATAATATGAGCTAGTTGTGGTGTGATAATCAGACTATACTTCACATTGCATATCAAGTCTTTCATGAACAAACCAAACATGTTGAGATTGATTTGTACTTCCTTCACGAAAATATTAAATAAGGATTGATTTCTCAAGAACACGACACATGACACATGAGAATTGGAGACCGACTGGAAAATACTTTCATAAAGGCTCTCAACAAATTAAGGTTGATTATCTTTGTGATGAGCTAGGTATGATTAAAATCTATGATCCACCTTGCGGGGGAGTGTTATAGATTGTATATATGTTATAGATTTTCAGATTTCTTTTAAGGGTTTTCTTTATGATATAATAGCCTATTATATGTACAAAGTAGTAGATTAAAACACAAGCCCATCTCAAGACATGGTTCCTAAAATAAGCTGCCCTATATTCATTAAGACTCAACTCATCGAAACTTCAGAAGCAATCAAAAAAAGTAGACGGACTTCCGGGGGGAGTGAAAGGACGTGAGATTTCAGGAAGCATTCTCTAAAAGAAAATTTTAGTTTAATACTTGAACTATTGGCATGTAAACGAAAATGTTCCGAGCTGTACATAATTAGAATTAGATACCCGAATTATTGACAATATAACAAAGATGTCCTTATACTATACATACTTACAACTAAATATCCTAATTATCACTAAACTAACAACAATGTCCAAAAATCCAATTTCGGACATACATGGCTTGTCAGATGCTGATGTGGATTTCAACAAATACGTATTTAACGAGCTACCATCAAAGCAACACCATTTCACTGCCTAAATTTTAAAATTAATAATAATTTCTAACGAGCCACATGATCTTTTCGTGACCACTTTGAATTTTGAGACTTATGTTAATTGTATGATAGTTCGGGTATTTACTAGTAATTATACTCCCTCCGTCCCATTAGTAATGTCTTATTACTTTTGGGCAAGGAGATTAAGAAAAAGTTTAGTTAGTGTATAAAGTAAGTTGGTGGAAGATATTTAAGGATTATTTCAAGTGAGTTGGTGTATAAAGTGAGTTGGGCCCACCATTAATAATATAATAGTTATTTTTTTACTAAAAAGGGTATGAGACATTACTAGTGAGACGTCCCAATATAGTAACTGTGACATTGCTAATGGGACGAAGGGAGTATGTAATTCGGGATAACTTCTTTAGAAGGTCAATAGTTGGTGATTATTTATAATTTTGTATAATCCAATATTTCCATCAAAATGTCAATAGTTCGAGTATTCTACAATAATTTTTCTTTCTCTAAACCCATCACATGGACAAAATGTTTGGGGCATACAAAGATAGATCCTATTCTCTCAATTCATAAGATAATCAATGGCATTTAGGTATAAGATAAATTAATGACATTTAGGGGGTGTTTGGCTAAGCTTAAGCATCTTATAAACTATTTAGGAACTTAAAAGCTCATAAGAAGCGTTTGGAAAAATAAACTCCTAAACAACTCCCCAAAATAAGTTCCTTAACTCAACTTAGCAGTCATTTACAAAAATAATCCTACCTATAGTTTGTTATTTTCATCATATATCCTTCCAACTTATAAGCTATTAAAACTTCTTATAAGTAGTTGGAGCTAATAAATTCTCTAAGGGTGCGTTCTCTTTGATGGAAAATAATGGAAAACATATATTTTCACCATTTTTCCACTCTTTTCACATGTTCCACACGGTGGATAATTTTCTCCGGACAAGATGAAATAAAAATTTGAGCAGCCCCCTTTACCCTCATTTTCACTACAATTCATGATAACATGGGGCCAGTGGCATGATAATATTTTCTCATGTTTTCCTCCCTAGAAAACATGAGATCAAAAATAGTAGTGTGATAAAATTTTCCAACTTTTTCTTATCCTTCATTTTCTCATAATAAATTTTCAACCAAAGAGAACGCACCCTAAAATAAGCTTCAGCCAAGCACCCTCTTAAGTTAATCAAAGACAAACCTCATCAGCATGCAACCAGAAAAGGGAAAAATGCATACCTATATGAAACATATTAACGAGGACCTTCGAACAAGGCATATCACCAGTGATTGGCTCATCTTTAGTCTTAAAGAAAGCATGACTTCCAGTTATGTTCTTAGGTAACAACACGGTGTCTGGCTCAACATTAGGCTCCTCACTTTGTCTGGCATGGGATGAACTCTTAGGGACTGGCCTCTTAACCTTGGTTGGAGTTTGAAGAGATGCAGATCTTGTATCTCTCTCTCTCAGTCTCATTCGATGAGAAGGTAATCTAGGAGAATTTGTTAGTCGGACAATTTGCTGACTTTTGTTGATGCTACTGGGATTGCTAGGATCACCATTCTCATGAACCAAAGAATTTGAAGAACTAGGTTGCTTTCCTTTACTTTCACCAAGCAACTGGGACATGACAACCTGTGGCGTCGTCATTGTTATTTCGGCATTTTTTCGGAGACACTCCTCCATACCTCGTGTACCACTCAGTTTAATGCAGTGCGTTTCAGATAGTTCATCTGGTTCTTCTTTAAAACGAATAGGTGGAGTTGGAGGCGTGCTGGTAATAGACGTATTTAAGGAGGAAGTTTGACCATCTAGATATTCCCGTTTCAACATTTTCCAAGGCCGTTCAAGCTCTTCAGATTTCTGAGCTTCTTTCTCCAAATGGTCTTGTGCCTAATACGAGATAAGCCATTACGTAATGTCAACTATGAGATTTAACATTAAATCAATCGTCCTAAAATTACTTGATTCCACGAAATAAACTGAAGTTTATAACAGATCAAAGTGAGTATTCACAATTTCTTTGAACTTCCCACTACCCAACAACGTGATGTTAGATAAACTATTAGCACTCAAATATTCTATATCTATTATTGGATAAGTATAGAGGCAAAGGAGAATGATTAAAACTGAAATTAGCACTAGTAGATTTATTGACTAATCATGGAGTAACACATACTTCATTATCAACATTCTTTCTTGGTTGCTCCTCCACCTGAAAGATAAAACTGTACCAGTTAATCTTTCAGTTTGATCAGAATTAGTTAATAAAGACAAACAAAAAGGCTCTGACGCCATCTAAATAAACGAAAAACCTAAATATGAAGTGCAAATGGTGTATAAGCTAGAAAAAACTTGCAAAATAAGAGAGTGCTTCCATGTGTTCAGCCCGCAATACTTACTTCTTCCTCATCTCTATCAAGTATAGCATCAGCAAGGGCTCTATAATTTCCCTCTTCAATAAGTGCCCAATTTTTGTCATACAATTTCAATAGAGTCTTCAGTACTTGCTTCACCTTCTCTTTCTTAATCCCAATAGCACTCATAGCCCGACAAGCATTCTCAAATCTGATTTGTGTTTCCTTGATATCTGCTTCCCTACTTGCCCTCTTTCTCATTTCAGCGGAGTTCATGTCACAGAAATTTTTACCTTGCAATACGCATAAACAACTTGCTTATATCACCAATCATAATAATTCAAGCAAATTAGCAATTGAAGACAGTTAAACATCATCAATGCCTAATACCATGTATAGAATAAACTAAGCAACCGAATCACAACATATCAAACAATCACCACTTACCACAAGCAGGATAGAGGCTTATCTTGCCAGTCCAAGCCTGTAATAAAGCTATATAAACACAACATTATGTCTGAGGTTGCACCTTATGCTTACAATATGGTATATATGCTAGATGCAAAACCATTCAGCAGGGCAACTAGTGACATTTGAGCTCACTCTTAAGATAATTGGAGGCATAGATGAATATTGTAGAAGCATTCCACTGATATAAAAACTTTATTAAGTAGATCAAGGGTGCAATATAGATGTTTGTTTTATCACACTTAAAGAGACAGTAGAGTTTTATAGCGACATGTCATTCTTCCGAAGAAAGTTAGACTACCTCTTCTCTAGGTTAATCAGTAATATAATTCCATGGTTTTTTATGAATTGGAGTTACTATGGAACAGTTGTCTGACTAACAGAAATGTCACTGTGTAACAGTCTTGTTGTGAGTTCAGGGAAGGGTTGGATAATGATTTTATGACGGGAAGGTTGATTTGACGGAGGAGAGATAGCGGCGGGGAGGAGCCGTTACTTTGGATGCTGGCCGCTTGGTCGAGATGAGGAGGAGGCGCGGCCGATGGAGGCAGTGGCGGCGAGCTGCTGTGACGGCACGTGGTGGTTGAAAGGCGAAGAGGTCGCCGGGAAGAAAGGAAAAGAAGTAGTAGAAGCCGGTGGCTGGTAGTTGTAGCAGGGCGTCTGAAAGGGAGAGAGAAGGGGCTGAAGTGGAGGCGGTCACGGCGGTGTTGTTGCCGCCGGACTTTACGATGGAGAATGGAATTAGGGATTTGAGGGAGATAGGCAGATCTGGTACTTTGACGGGAGAGACAGATAATTTCCGTTCACCCAACCCAAATTATTTTAGGGGTATTGGCACGTAAATAATCAAACTTTTTCATGTTTTTAATTTTTGCCACCCTAACTTTAAAACTTGTTTATAAATATTTGAATATTGTATTCTTTTATTTATTTTGTACTTAACAAATTTTTATCCTCAAATCTATACTATATTAAAAAGGGAGTTTCCAATTTGAAATTAATTTTAAATTAATTTCAAAATTGAGTGGCAATTTTGTAGTTATAATAAAATTGAAGGATTATGTTTAAATTATATATTTTTCTTTTTATTTTCATTTTCTTTAAATTCTTATTTGTTGTTATATTTCTTTCCAAAATTGTGAAATTCGATTAATTATAAAATATTTAATATGCATATCAAATTAAAGATCACAATAAGAGCTTTAATATGATATATTTTATGAAAATATTTTATTTGAAATGTAAAAATTAAATTTGTTTAAATATTAAAGTTTTATAAACTTCTCTCTCCTCTTTCATCTTTTTTGAATAAATATATTTTTAATTCTTTTTAATTGGTATTTTATTTTTAATTTTTTAACTTATTTTTTTGTTTTTCATAATATCAAATTTTATAATTGTGAATTCTTTTTTATTTTTCAATATTCAATTCAGATATATTCAATTAAAATTAATTTCTTATTATATTTATAAGTATAATAATTGAATTAGTATTAATTTTATGTAAATATAAAAATTAAAAATATTTACCTGTGCATTGCACGGGATGCAAATGCTAGTAATTGTTAAACTAACAATCGAATTGACATCTCAAACTTTACAATTACATGTTCTAAGTAAATTCTACGTTCATAATAAATTTATCTGTTTTATTATGCACTTCAAACTTCAGTCTCAATTCGACTATTATATCGACAACTATTTAGGGTGAAAATTCGTCGAATGTAAAATCAGGAAAAAAAATACAAAATTTAGATATTTATAGGCTGATTTAAAATTGGGGTGCAAAATCAGAAAATGAGAAAAATTAGAGTATTTATATGCAATACCTTATTATTTTATTATTAAATTGAGAAGTTACAAACATAACATATACTTATCTGTTGTCATTAAATTAGTACGTCACGACGAACATCGAAATTAAGCGATATATTTAAATAAATATATATATAAATATTAAATATAATTAAAATTTGTAAAAACATATACTTATTTGTTGTCATTAAATTAGTACGTCATGGCGAACATTGAAATTAAACAATATATTTAAATAATTAAATATAAATATTAAATACATTTAAAATATAAGTAAATGCATAATATATATTTAAAAAAATCAATACTAATTAATCAATCTGAATTTGAAAATGTAAATTTTCAGCTTTGTATAAATTGTAATGATAATTATAGTTATTAAACAACTGAAAATTATTTAATAATGAAAATTAGCATTACACATCATCATTATTATTATAAAGTATTACAAGTTATAATAAATAAATAACAAAAAATTATTAGCAAACCAAAGAAAATATAAACAAAAAATTATTAGCAAGACAAAAATTTTGATGGCAACAGTTTCTGGGCTTAGGCCCCAGGGTGTGTTTGCGTTGAAGCCCATCGATTCTTTCATAAAATTAGCTTTAGATATCAATGGGGTGATTTTAAATACAGCCCCCAATTTTCTCACTATAACCCCTTGTTTAAAAATAATTATGATTGTCCTATTTTATCCTTATACTCTTAAATTAAAAATTTCATATAACTTATTATTGTAGCCCCTAATTATAAAGAAATAGAATCTATATATTATATAAAGAAGCAGTTTAACGGAAAAATTAACGGAAACATGTTTAGTGTTAAATTTTTAACGGAATCTCAATAACTATTTAACGGCAGTTTCACATTATTTATCACATTTTACTCATATTATTAAACGGTAGTTTTAACTTTTAACTCACATATGTATCCCACTAACCCACAATGTTTACCAACTTAAAAGATAAATATAAAAATAAAACATTATTCATCTATCTAAATGTCAGTTAGACACGTAGTTTTCCACTGCTCCAAAATTGACAGCTAAATAAATAAAGTAGTCAGTTTATTATTCTAAGAAACATGTATCACTACAAATTTACATATTTCATCACTACCATGCGTTTTTCAAAACACAAACCAACATCATGAATTTTCAAAGATATATGCACCACCTCCACATATATTTTGATATACTCAATAACTGACAAAAACATACACAAAAAAAAAAGTAATATAAAGCACATCAAAGATGAAATAATATTACACAATTAAAATCAAAATTCCAAAATTGTTAAGCTTATTTAAAATCTAATTTATTCATATTAAAATTTAAATTACGAAGTGCAAAAACGTGAAAAATTTAACGTGTGATATAATGAATTGTTGCTAAAAGTGATCAATTACAAAAAAAAAGTCTCATTTAAAATTCGAATCTAAGTCAATTCATTTATTCAACAAAATGATAAATTTATCGTAAATTTTTATGATTTAATATAAATTATATAAAAATAATTTCTAATTATATTTTAAATTTTTATTTTATTTTATCCAATCTTTAATCTATTTATTATATGAAAACACAGTTTGTGGCAAAATTGTAATTAAAGAATCAATCAAATGGTATTTATAAAACTCAACAAATCTTATTTTTTCTCTCCTCTCTCCTCTCTCCTCTCTCCTCTCTTTCATCATACGCATTCTTCAATTGTCTCTACTCTCTCTCTCTCTCTCATATTCTCTTTTTCATATTTTGATGATTTTTTTTAAAATCAAATTTTATTTATAAAAAATATTCTATATATCTTAAATTAAAGATAAATGCAAGATCTTTGATTTGGTATCAAATAATTATTCAACTCTTTTATTAGTATTCTAATAAATTCTAATAATATAATTTATTTTCCTACTTATCAATTGAAGCTTTTCTAATAAGATGACATAGGTAATGAGCTAACTTAGAAAAAATCATTTTATGCATGATTAGTTCATGTTTTAAAAATATATATTGTGATGTGAAAACTCTTTTTTTTTTCTTCGTTTCTTTAATTTGAATGATGTGCTTATTCTATA
Source organism: Salvia miltiorrhiza (assembly GCF_028751815.1). Taxonomy (NCBI): domain Eukaryota; kingdom Viridiplantae; phylum Streptophyta; class Magnoliopsida; order Lamiales; family Lamiaceae; genus Salvia; species Salvia miltiorrhiza. Next base: position 52,248,518 of record NC_080389.1, read on the forward strand.
ATTTTAGGGAAGAAAATAAAGTTTTCCATCAAATAGATGGAAAATTAAAAACGATACTTTTCAAAATTATAAAATAAAATTAGGGATCTTTACTGAGTAATTGATGTAGATTATGTTATTTTTTAAGAAAAAATAATTTACATTTACTTATATTCTAACTATATTTAATATTATTTATTTATTTATTTGATACATCATTTAATTTATTTATTTTTGATAAATTAACATGATTAAATAAAGAAATTTAAAGGCCGCATCACAGGGGGCTCGAACCCAAGACCTTCGGTTTTAGACATTAACCCATAATCGCTTAACCGATACACACACTACATCGTTTAATTTTGATGCAAAACTATATTCGCCGTGCATCGCACGGGCGAATGTACTAGTTGCAGGAAAAAGAAAGAGTATTCAGAAAAGTTACGACTGACTCAGAAAACTCTTTGCCCCAAATTTTGTTCTTGAATTTATGGGGTTTTCGGCAGATATAGAAAATTTGATTCTTTTTTATAATGAATTTATGATACACATCGCCGAAATGCAGTATAGCCCCAACTCTCAAAATCTTAAGAATGCGGTTCTTGTAGAGAATGCATAGACGCACGAACGAAAACATCAAGAAGAAGTAAGTTTAACACCATCATGGATTCGTTTATCTCGTGGTTTGAAGAAATTTTGCTTTCTAAGATGCAAAAATACGAGTTATGAAAACAATAATAATAATGAGGCTGTGATATTAGTGCCCTCTCGAATTTGAGAATGAGGTTGTGAACTTTACTCGGAAATATGTGGTATCGATATTGTGCCATCCTTGAGGCAAATGGAATTGCAATCTGAACAGCCACATCAGCTCCATTTGGAACACGTGAGCTGGCTGTAAAATTTTCTGAACTTGACAGAGTTCCTCGATTAATACTTCACATGTAGAGGAAAATGGGTTGCTTTCCAATCAGAATTGTAGTTCATTCGAAATTTAGTTTAGTTTTTGGTTTGAAAAAGAAGATTGATCGATAATGGAGTCGAGTATACGAGGAGGTTTATATTAGCCAATGGCATAGGTGATTGGAGCTCCCTTGTATCATTAATATTTATGGGGCCAGGCTTTATATAGCTAGTCTAGGATGCAATCAAAGAAGGTTGTCAATTTTTCCCCATACTTGCTGAATATACATATGGAGTATTGTTGCATTTGTTTCTGCAGGTATACTTAACTCTCAGTACATATGCATTCACAGCACACCCATACAAGAACCTGACTGATTGCATGTATGACTGTATCTGAGTAGCCAAACAACAAGAATTACACATTTCCACTCAAAGAGAATACTAGCAATTAGTGTACCTATTTTTGGTTTTCTTCAACAAAATTTTTCTTCCAATAAGTAGAAGCATGGAAGTGGGATCTGTTATGTGGTTAACTACAGAAGATAGACTTCGAGCACTATTTTCTTTATTTAGGCTTTGTAGTTCATCCCCCAACTTGTAGAATTTGGCTCTTGGAAAGTCAACTTAAATTCTTCTCCATCTGAAATGAACGTTTTTTATGACTATCCTGGCAATATTTTCCACTTGAGCTGGTATATTGTGAAAATAAGGGGTGCCCAGCACATTGTCTTTCTCATATTCAATTGTCTTAGCGGACGAGGGGGGATAGGCAGAGGTCCGGTACGGATGCGCCGCCTGTCCAAAAACGGAGGCGGGCAGCACCGTCGAGATTGTATTCGTCGATTAGGGAGTCCCATTCCAGCTGCGTTCCGGCTATGTGTATTGTAAATTCATTATAAAAAAGAATCAAATTTTCTATATTTGCCCATAAATTCAAGAACAAAATTTGGGGCAAAGAGTTTTCTGAGTCCGCCGTAACTTTTCTTAATTCTCTTTCTTTTTCCTGCAATTCTATTTCTTTATAATTAGGGGCTACAATAATAAGTTATACGAAAATTTTAATTTAAGAGTATAAGGGTAAAATAGTACAATCATAATTATTTTTATAATTATTTAAATTAAGTGGCTATAGTGAGAAAGTTGGGGGCTGTGTTTAAAATTACCCATATCAATATATGTAAGCAAGACAAATAAACGGCTCTCATCCATATTGGGGTGATCTGATAGAAGGGGGACCACATTGGGTTAAGGAGGCCACAGTGGGGTAACTTGATAGTTGACCTGATTTTTTTAGTTTTTATTTTTATATTTTTTATTTAAATTTAATTGCACAAATTTAAATTTGAATTCTTGCTCTCAATAAAAATAATTTAGTTTTGAATTTAATAAGTATAAAATAATATAACTAACGAATATTTTAAATTTGTACAAAATGACTGTGAATTCCGATGATCATATAAGAAAAAGATTGTATGCGTTTATGATGCTGTAATATTTAAATTCATTTCTTTTATTCATATAAAAATAGAAGAAAAGGATTAAAGAGTATTGATGAATTCCAATAAAAGAAATTGGTGAGAGGATGCAAGTGTTGTAAATAAATTGAAAATAAATAATGTAAGAGAAATAATGATTGGACCACAGAAGAGAGAGTGGGGGATTGAATAATTTAATTTTGGCGCGTGTAGGCATGTGTCGCTCAAAATCAGCATCGTGTCCTACCCGATTTATCGAGTCTTCCTCGAGTCAATCCATGCCATAGTGGGTGACTCGATAGCTGACGATCGAGTCACCCTCTGTGGGTGCTCTAAGTATACATATGATGACATTCTCTTATTTTCAGCGATCTTTCAATTCTAATTATTAAAGCAATGTAATTTCTTTAAAGTTTTTAATTATATTTTATACCTTCTCAATTTTTTTATTAATTATTAAAAATAGTTTTAATTGATGAAATTCCAATTTTGTATATAGGTTACATATGTTAAAGCAAGGTAATTTCATTAAAATTTGATTATATTTTATACCTTTCAATTTTTTTATTAATTATTATTATTAGTTTTAATTTATGGATTCTAATTTTGCATGTGTTAATCGTGGCAATATTACGTCATCATATTCATACAAAGCTTATTGGTAGGGCTGGTAAACCGGTCGGTTCGGTTAAAACCGAACCGGTTTACCGGAACCGAATAAGACCCCATGTACTAACCGATAACCGAACCGATTTATGATCCGGTTAACCGAATAACCGGTCCAGTTAAACCGCTCGATTATTCGGTTAACCGAATTAACCGGTTAAATGTCAAAAAATTCGAATTTTATGAATTTGTAGGGAGTGGGAGTCAAACATTGGCCTTTCAAGGAAAGGATGAGATACTATCCACTCCACCAACTAATGTTTTATGCTTATTTAGAACAAAAAAATATTTTATAAAGACTTGTAAGGTTTTATTAAAAAAAAAAAGAACCATTCAATTATAATAAACAAATTTCCAACCTAAGCAACAATTTAACCACAATTAACACACATTACAATCAAAAGCAACAATAAAGCTTTCAATAAACTGTAGTAGTATGTTCCAAGATGATGATTTCATGAGCAAAAAATATTACTAGAATCTATCTCAACATAACAAAAACTAAAAATTCAAAACAGAGATCAAGATCTACAAAATAAAAACTGTTCACAAAATCATAGCCAAGGCTTAATATATCATAAAACAAAGAGTTTTATCACATAATAAAAGTTTCAGGGACTAACCCAACAAGTTTCTACTCCTCATTTCTATGATCAAAATATTACTAGAATCTCTCAATATAATAAATTAATAAAACATAATAAGTCCTTCCTGTTTCCCAATCCCACACAAATTAAATGATCAAGTTGGCCAGAATCAAATTGGAAAAAAAAGAAGCTATCAATCAAATTTGATAATCTTATCAACCGAATCAAACACAACTTAACCGAATCAAATTTGATATATATACCTCCTTTAATTTGATAATGAAGGTTAATTTCAAGGAAGGATGGGTCGAGCATCCAAGCCGATGGTATTATGCCTCTTGGAGGGGAGTAATACCATATAATAGTAGTCCTCGTCGGAGGTTAGAGGACGCCGAGGGCGGTGGGCAGGGAGCGTCGAAACACGGTGGACAGGGTGCAGAGGGAGAGGGAGGGACGCTGGCGGGAAGGAGCGACGCCTCAGCTGTGCTGCTGCTGGGACTGGGAGAGGGCGGAGAAAGGTGCCTGAGCAGCGGCGTCTTTGCTGTGCTGCACCGGGTCAGGGGCAGCGGCGCCGGCGCCGGTGGGAACTGGGTAAGAAGGAGGGAGGTGGAACGGGAGGCCGACTGCAAGGGAATTAGAAACTGTCGAACTAAGATTCTGGGAACCCTAAATTAAGATTGTATTTGTGGAATTTTTAAAAATTTTAAATTAAATAATTTAATAAAAAAAATCGGTTAATCGGTTTAACCGGTTAACCGACCGGTTAAACCGATTAACCGGTTTACTGATAGAGTACTAACCGGTAACCGAACCGAACCGGAAAAACCGGTTTTCGGTTAACCGATAACCGGTTTTTTCGGTTCGGTTACGGTTTTAACCGAAAAACCGACACCGATTTACCAGCCCTACTTATTGGTGCGATCTTTTCTCTCTAAATTCTTATACTATTTTGTTATTATTCTATATATATACTTTGTTTAGCTGTGCACTTGACACTTGTGCATAAAACCTTGAGCTTATTATGATTAGAAAATACCAATCTTCAAAAAAACTAGCAAATGAAGTAGGAATTGATCCCATATTTTTCAAAAGGCGTATAATACATAGGAAAAAATAATTTGACAAGATTGTTGGTGAGGAAACATCATTATCTCTAGAGGAATAATTTAGATTCAATACTTCATATACATTGTTGCTCAAGCTATGCATCACTAGATAAGAGATTTGAATACTATGAGTCATATGAGAATGTTTTTGATTTTTTGTTAAATTTTGAAAAGTTACAATTACTTGATAATATTAAACTCCAAGCTTGTTGCAGTCACTTTGAAATTACTCTTATAAAAGGTTATGTATTTAGGGATGGCAATCGGGTACAACGGGTACGGATAGTGACTATCCATACCCATACCCACGAACTAAATGGATAGTGGTTTTTACCCACGAAACTATCCATGGATATCAAATGGTATCCAAACCCGCTACCCGCGGATACCCGCTACCCGTCGGGTATCCACGAACCCGCTATCCGACGGGTATCCGTCACCCGCTATTCGCCGGATACCCGCCACCTACTATCCGCCGGATACTCACGAAACAAAATTTAAATATAAATTCACAACAAATTTAATAGAAAAAAAATCAACATAAATAACATAGTTCAAATCCATATGTTGAAATCCACAAAGAACAATGTTTAAATTCAAATTCATCAACTAAAATATAAAATCCAACAAAATTCTATAATTGCTCAACAAAATTCAAATTTAAATTAGACTATTAGAATTTGTGCCTTAGTTCAGTTTCTGTTTGGGCCTATTTTAAGATATAATATGCTAGCTCATAATCTCAAAATATATATTCAAAGCCCATATTTTATGAATTTTTTTGTGGATATTTGACGGGTAATTCACGGATAATTGACGGGTATTTTTCGCGGGTAAACGGGTTTCGCGGGTATGGATAGTAAGTATCCAAACCCATACTCACGAACTAAATGGATAGTGAATTGCAACCACGAAACTATCCGTGGATATCAAATGGTATCCAAACCCACCCTAATAGGTTCGGGTTTTCGCGGATATCTGTTACCCGCGGGTAGATTGCCATCCCTATATGTATTAGATATTGATGGAAATTTATTGAGTTAAAATTGTTTAGAAGGCTTTTACCCAAACAAAAAGATGGGAGCAATGAATATATTAGTAATTTATTTGGAACCATGTAATTGCTTCCCAAATGCAATGATTGCTTATAGAATCTTATTCACAATTAATGTTATTGTTGTTTATGCATAAGCAAGCTTTTCAAAATTGATGCGGCTCAAGTCATGCTTAAGGACAACTATGTTGCAAGAAAGACTAAATAAATTTGTTTTGATGGCGATTGAATGCGATCTTTTGAAAGAAAAAAAAAATGATGACGAAAGTGTAGTAAATGATCTTGTTTCGAAACTTGCAAGCATAGCAACACTTTTTAAGTGAATGACATAGTTTTTGATATATTTATCAAGTAATAATTTGACAAAAAAGATGTACTCCCTCCGTCCCTCAAAAGTTTGCCCCAATGGGACTGACATGAGTTTTAATAAAAGCTGATAAAAAGTTGTTTGATGGTGAGGTCATGTACAAAAATATAAAGTAAAGATATTGAGGCAAACTTTTGAGGGACACCCAAAAAAGAAATTGGAGCAAACTTTTTGGGACGAATGGAGTATTATCTAATCAAATACTTTTATAATACTTCATTCGTCCACCAAAGAATTTCCTACTTTTTTTTTTTTTTGGAATGTTCACAAAAGAATCTAATATCTATTTTTGGTTTATACCCCAGCATTTATAAGTATCTTATTTATTCTTATTTTTCATATTTTCACCATCCTCGTTACTAATTAAAGCACGTTTTCATCATTCTTAATACAATCAATAATTTTTTCTCGACTCTCAATATACTCAACAATTTCTTTCTTATAAGTCGTGTCCGTCCCTTTTAAAATGTTCTTTTGTAGACTAAGAGAGTATAATTTTCATCCTAATTAAAAGTAGAGAATCTAAATTTAAAAATTCGCATTAGACCTACTATCTTCCAGCCCCGCCTCTGTTTAATATGAAATTAATTTGCTTGATGCATCAAAGGAAAAATATGTGAGGGGGGGGGGGGGGGGGTAAACTACCGAGAAAATTTGCGTAAAAAAACAAAAAGAACATAAAAGGCGCAAATGCTATTGCTACCGACTAGGGTTTAAATTTTATTATTATTGCATTAAATTTAGGATATGCCATGAAATTTAAATCAACAAATATTGGTAAATATATTATTTAAATAATAAAAAATTTAATCAATTTATTAATTTTGTAAATAATGATTTGATGATATTAAGTACTCCCTCCTCCATTCCATGAAACATGACTCAATTATTTTCGGCACGAGAATTAAGAAATTGGTATTTTATGTATTAAATGTGATAGGTGAAAAAGTGAATAAAGAGTAAATTTTTTGCTATTTTTAAAAACAGGTCAAATTTCGTGAGACAAACAAAAAAGAAAATTGGATCATGTTCCGTGGAACGGATGGACTATTTGAAGTGCAAAAATCTACTACTCCCTCCGTCCGCCAAGATTATGTAAAAATTACTATATTTGGCGTCCCCCAAGATTATGTCACTTTCCTTTTATGGCAATGGTCCAACCATCCTCTTTAATATTTTATCCTTACTAACACTCTTTATTTACAAAAAACCCACTCAAAATTCAATCTCAACCACACATCTCATAAAGTGGTGGGACCCTTTCTCCACTACATCAAAATTATCACCAATTTTATTAAATCCCGTGCCCAAGCAATTTTACATAATTTTGGCGGACGGAGGGAGTAAAAAATTGCAATAAGTACCTAAAACAAAAGTTTTTTTTTTTTTGAGGAAAGTACTTAAAACAAAAGTTAAAAATGCAAGAATGATAAATAGTAGATGAGACATGAACATGTTAAAAATACAAGAATTTTAAATTAGTAAACGAAGTAAAAAAGGTCCTTATGTGAACATGATTAGAGCATCCATAACGCTTACACGATAGAGCTTACACGATAGCCCTATCGTGTAAAAGCTCTATCGTGTAACCGTTGCAGACTCGGGTTACACGAGGGCTACACGTTCTATCGTGTAGCCCAATTTCTCGATAGTGTAAGGCGCGTGCGATGCACGCGCCTATTTAAAAAAAAAAAAAAATTGGATTTGACTGTTGACTCCTCGGTTTGCGTGTTTTTTTTACCGTTCGAATTTTTTTTTCCCTTTCTTTTCTTCTATTTATTCTTCTTCTTCCTCATTTTTTTCCCTACACCCTCACTTCTTCTTCTTCATCTTCTTCATTTCTTCCTCTCTCTACACCCCATGGATCCAAACAACCCAAATTACTATGATCTAAATTGGTGTCCCGATCTATCCGACGAATATCATCCCGATTTATCGGGATGTAACTTGGGGGATGCTCCTCAGGCCGGCGAGGAGATGCCTTCGGCCCATAGTGCTGCCAAACCGAAGAAAGGCAGTCGAAGGAAAGAAGTCGCCCACAAGATCCGACATGACAGGCCGGCGTCGGTGGCGGAGGAGGAGGGGGCGGAGGATGACGGAGGTAAGACTATCCGTCATACCTACACCACTGAGGAGACGGACATCATCGTCCAAATTTGGATGGAGGAGATAAACGACGCCATCCGTGGGACAAATCAAAAGGGGTTCGAGTACTGGAAGAGGATCGTCGCCCGTGTCAACCCCCTCATCGGCGCCCACCTCAAAGTTCGTCAGATTCAAGGGCACTGGACCCGAGTGGCCCAAGAGGTGCGGTTGTGGGAAAGTATTTGGGTGGAGGCGCGCAGCAAGTGGCCGTCCGGCCATTCTGACGATATGCTCCGGGACAAGGCCCAAACTCTTTTCAAAAGTCGGAGCGCAAATAACGCCTCTTTCAACTACTGGAATGCGTGGAGAATTCTCCGAAACAACCACAAGTTCAAGTCGATGTACCTCGAGGGAGACGTGCATTCCTCCAAGAGGACAAAGACGACAGAGGAGGGCGACTTCACCACCTCGGCGTCAGGCGAGGAGATCTCGTCTGCCCGGCCGATTGGGAACAAGGCGGCGAAGGCGGCGGCAAGGGCGGCGAAAGGGAAGGGGAAGGGGAAGGCGACGGCAAGCTCCGAGCAGTCATCGGAGTACAAAGAGGCATTGGATCAGTCCGATCAGAACTTGAAAAATATCACGGCCGAATATGCCAAAAAGAACGAGCTCAAGGAGAGGGAGCTCGACATGCAACTCCTCAGTCTGGATACATCGCATATGAGCGATGTACAGAGGATAGCCCACGAGCACATGGTACAAGAAATGCTCAAGCGTCGTGGCCTTATCTAGACTAGGAGTTTAATTTATGTAATTTAAATTATGTTTTTAATTTTTTTTTAATGTAATTTTTAGGTTTTTTATTTGAATGAAATTTTAATTATTAGTCAAAGGTGTTATTTAAATTTGAGCAATTAAATTTAAGTAAAAAGCATAAAAATGGAAACTAATTCTATCATGTAAGCTATCATGTAACCCCACTGCAGCATCTTTACACCATGTGGTCCCCCCATCATAAAGTAGGCTATCATGTAAGCTATCATGTAACCCCATTGCGGATGCTCTTAGTAAACATTGCCAACTGTAACGCTGGTTTCTTTAAAAGTTTTTTCACACACACACACCTCGCACTCAACTAAATTCAAACATCATCTCCCAAATTCCAAAAATTCTAGATTCCAATCTACAAAAGACCCCACAAATTCTCATCCCAGAAATCATCAAACATTCATGAAATTAATGGGACCGTCTCAGTCTCTCCTACTCCTCGCGCTCTCTCTCTTCTCCATACTCACCTCCTCCGCCGACTACTCAGCCCTCGTCTTCAAAGGCTGCGCCGACCAGAACTTCCAAAATTCCAACGCCCTTTACAGCGGAACGCTTCGAACTCTCTTCGACACGCTCATCTCCCAGTCCTCCTCCGCCAAGTTCTACAAAACCACGTCGGGCGACGGGACATCGGCCGCCGTCAGCGGCCTCTTCCAATGCAGAGGCGACATCTCCGGCGGCGACTGCAACAGTTGCGTGCAGAAAGCCCCCAATTTGGCGCAGAAGCTGTGCGGCCAAGCAATTGCGGCCAGGGTTCAGCTCAACGGGTGCTACCTGCGGTACGAGATCTCCGGGTTCAGGCAGGTCAGCGGTGTCGAGCTGCTGTACAAGATTTGCGGCTCCAATCGGGCGAGT